>NW_017670934.1:2890-186460 GCF_001879085.1 Nicotiana attenuata
TTTCACAACATCAATTCATTTGATATAACAAGTACTACATCAATCAAATTTCGGACTTACAACATTTGCACGGACACCATGGAAGCTCAATTTCTAAGTAGAGGGGGTTTTAGCCATACATACCTCAACAGACTTTCCTTAAATCCTTACAATAAATTCCGGAATTTCCTAGCAACTTCGATTTATTTTACGAAAATTGCAAGTTGAACAAAGAATTAGAGACATGATTAAGGTTCTACCTTATTTAAGCATATTAGCAAGCACTAAGTGTGCATTGTGATTTTAGGACCCTTTTGTGAAAGATTTTCATCATCTTACACCCGAATTGCTATCTTTTTAGTTCACAAGCTCCCCATACCCTATTATCTTTTATGAATGCAAGAAAATCCATTTTTATACCCATAAGCCCACAAGCTAATTACTCATTGTAGTGTGAATTTCGAAACCAAAGGTTAGGGCTCAAGTTCTTACCTCTTGGGGTGCAGGCCTAGCAGCTTTACTTGAAATTCTTCAAGGGTTTAGGCAAGGATTGGGTGGAGACTTGATGAAGATCACTCTCTCTCTCTCTAGAACTTCCTCTCTCACTCTATTTGCAGTAAAATCGCATAAAAGAGGTCTAAAGGGGTGTTTTTAATGAGATGGGGTCGGGTTTTAATAGTTAGAAAATAGGAGCCCCGACACAATCTACGATCGCATATGCGATCACATAATGGACATGCGGCCCGCAAAAGGGACCGCAAAAATGGCTTCAAAATCATGAACAAACTGCCCGGGTATGCGATAAGAATGCGGTCCGCATACCTGTTCTGCGGTCGTATAATGCACCGCAGAACTGCCACTCGCAAAATTCCAAGGGGATTATGCGATGCGGCCCGCATATTGATTATGCGATCGCATAATGGGCCGCATAGTTGACCTCAAAATTAACCATCAAACTATCTGACTCTGCGGCGACTATGCGGTCCGCATAGCTATTATGCGACCGCATAATGGACCGCATAAACGCACTTTTCTGGAAAACATTATTCCTTAACTTTTTAATTCATAGATCAGTCCAAAGGGCGATTTTCTTAGAAATTTCTAACACATATTCTTAACTTGGCACTACGAGCTTTGGGGTTTTGAGTAGAAATTTTCACGGGGCCTTACATCCTCCCCCACTTAGAGTCATTCGTCCTCGAATGAGGATCAAGGTTCACTCATTAGCAATCTTTATGCAACCTCAGCTTTTTACAGCATGAAACGTATCAACAGCCCCAAATTTGGCTAACTCCCTAAATTTCCAAAAATGTTGCCAGAGTTTCCTTTGTACCTAGGCCTATCCACCTGTCAGAGAGCCTCAGAAACATATTCTAACAGCATATACATAATCCATAGACATAACATAACCTGTACAATACTAACCATGGCCGCATGGGCAACATATAACCAAAATAAATCAGAACAACTTTTATATAGACCAATTCAAAGGATACAGAGTTCATAGGAACCAAATGCATAAAAGCTATTACATGGCTATACAAACAAATGTGGGTACTTCCTTCTCATTTCTTCCTCGGCTTCCCAAGGGGCATTCTCAACCTGCTGGTTCCGCCATTACACTTTACGGAGGCAATTTCCTTACTTCTCAATTTCCGGACTTGCCTGTCAAGAATGGCAACTAGAACTTCTTCATATGACAGTTCTTCATTAACCTCAATAGCTTCAACTGGCACAGTAGTGGACGGATCTCCCACTACCTTCTTCAACATAGATACATGGAAGACTGGGTGTACCAATGACATCTCGGGTGGCAGCTCGAGCCTGTATGCCACCTGACCAATCCTCTAAATGATTATGTACGGTCCGACGTACCTGGGACTCAATTTTCCTCTCTTCCCAAACCGCATGATACCCAACATGGGGGAAACCGTCAAAAAAGCCTAATCATCTTCTTTGAACTCCAAATCTTTGCGACGAACGTCCGAATAAGACTTTTGGCGACTCTGAGCAGTATTCAACCTTTCCTTAATAATTTTGACTTTCTCCATGGCCTGGTGCACAAGGTCCGGCCCTATCAATTTCGTTTCTCCAACCTTGAATCACCCAATGGGAGACCTACATCTCCTACCATACAATGCCTCAAATGGTGCCATCTGGATACTAGCATGGAAACTGTTGTTATAAGCAAAATCTATGAGTGGCAAATGATCATCCCAGCTACCTTTGAAATCGAGAGCACAAGCACGCAACATGTCCTCAAGCGTCTGAATAGTCCGCTCTGCTTGCTCGTCGGTCTGAGGGTGAAAAGTTATGCTAAGATTTACCTGCGTGCCTAAACCTTGCTGAAATTTCTTCCAAAAGATGGCGGTGAACTAGGCCCCTTGATCTGAAATGATTGAGACTGGAGTACCATGCAACCTGACTATTTCCTTGATATACAACTGAGCATACTGTTCCGCTGTATCGGTAGATTTGACTGGCAAAAGGTGCGCTGATTTTGTGAGTCGATCCACGATCACCCAAATTGAGTCCAACTTGCACGGAGTGCGCGGTAACCCTACCACAAAATCCATGTTGATCATCTCCCATTTCCACATTGGAATTTCTATGCTTTGAGCCAATCCACCGGGCCTTTGATGTTCGGCCTTCACTTGTTGACAGTTCGAAGATCTTGCCACAAAGTCCGCCACATCCCTTTTCATGTTGTTCTACCAATAAACTTCCTTGAGATCATGATACATTTTTGTAGAACCTGGGTGTACAGAATACCTACAAGTGTGAGCTTCTGCCATGATCCTTTCCCGAAGACCGTCAATATCCGGAACGCATAGGTCGCCTTGGTACCGTAGGGTACTATCATCCATGCCAAAGGAGAAAGTTGTGGTCTTGTGTTTATGAATCCCCTCTTTCAGTTGTGCTAACAATGGATCGTTGAATTTCTTCTCTTTCACCTCCGCCACAAGCGACGATTCAGCCCTGTTCTGCACAATTACCCCTCCTTCATTAGGATCCGCAAGGCGAACTCCCAAACTAGCCCATTGATGAACCTCCCGGGCTAACGACCTTTGATACTCCTTCAAATGTGCCAAACTTCCCATAGATTTTTGACTAAGAGCATCCGCCACAACATTAGCCTTTCCCGGGTGATAGAGAATATCAATGTCATAGTCCTTGAGTAACTCTAGCCATCTTCTTTGTCTCAGATTCAATTCCTTTTGTTTGAAAATATATTAAAGGCTCTTGTGGTCCGTAAACACATCCACATGGACCCCATACAAATAATATCGCCAGATCTTTAGTGCGAACACCACTGCCGCAAGCTCTAAGTCGTCGGTTGGATAGTTCTTTTCATGATTCTTGAGTTTCCTAGAAGTGTAGGCTATAACCTTGCCGTGTTGCATTAACACACACCCAAGCCCGATCCTTGAAGCATCGCAATACACCACAAATCCCTCTGTACCCTCTGGCAGGGTTAATACAGGTGCTATAGTCAATCTTGATTTAAATTCCTGGAAGCTCCTTTCACAAGCATCGGACCACTGGAACTTAACTGCTTTCTGCGTCAATTTAGTCAAGGGAGAGGCAAGAGTAGAAAATCCCTCCACAAACCTTCTATAGTACCCGGCCAAACCCAAGAAACTACGAATCTCTGTTGGAGTGATAGGTCTAGGCCAATTCTTCATTGCTGCAACCTTTTGAGGATCAACCATAATTCCTTCCCTGGAGACGACATGACCCAAGAACGCGACAGATTCAAGCCAAAATTCACATTTCAAAAATTTCGCATAACAATTGGTGCCGCTGAACAGTCTGCAGAACTGCCCTGTGATGGTTAGCATGGTCCTCCCGACTTCTGGAATACACAAGAATATCGTCGATGAACACTATTACAAAGGAGTCTAGAAAAGGCTTGAAGACTCGATTCATAAGATCCATGAAAGCTGCCGGGGCATTTGTTAGCCCAAAAGACATCACCAGAAATTCAAAGTGCCCATACCGAGTCCTGAAAGCTGTGTTTGGAATATCCTGCTCCCTCATCTTCAATTGGTGATACCCGGACCGCAAGTCAATTTTTGAGAAACACGTCGCACCTTGCAATTGATCAAACAAGTCATCTATCCTTGGTAGAGGGTATTTATTTTTGATTGTGTCTTTGTTAAGTTGCCGGTAGTCAATACACATCCGTAGCGACCCATCTTTCTTCCTTACAAACAAAACCGGTGTGCCCCACGACGACACACTTGGCCGGATGAAGGCCTTCTCTAGCAAATCCTTCAATTGTTCTTTTAGCCCTTTCAACTCTACCGGTGCCATTCTGTAAGGTGGAATTGATATATGCTGCGTCAGGTCGATTCCAAAATCAATCTCCCTGTCTGTGGGATCCCAGGGAGCTCATCTGGAAAGACATCCGGAAATTTATTCACAACTAGCACGGACTCAAGGCTAGGTGCCTCGGCATCGGTGTCCATGACCCGAACTAAATGGTAGATACACCACTTATTGATCATCTTTGCGGCCTTAAGGTAAGAAGTAAACCGATCTTTAGGCACTATGTTATCTCCCTTCTATTCAACAACGGGTTCATTAGGAAACTCGAGCCTCATAGTTCTAGTCCGACAATCAATTTTGGCAAAACATGAATAAAGCCAATCCATTCCCATTATTACATAAAAATCAACCATCCCCAATGTAATAAGATCGGCCATGGTATCCCTACCATGCATCGTGACAACACAACCTCTATAAACTCGTGCAGCCATAATAGGCTCACCCACCGGAGTGGATACCTAGAATGGTTCATGTAGCTGATCCGGTTCTATCCCAAATTCCATGGCAACAAAAGGGGTAATATAGGACAAGGTGGAACCGGGGTTAATAAGTGCATACATATCATGAGATTGGACAGTCAGAATACTGTAACAACATCTGGAGAAGCCTCTCAGTTTGGCGACCACTCATTGCATAGAACCGGCTAGGTCCTCACGAACTCGGCGCACCACCCCTAACTGCATCTCGCCCCGCGGGTGCTGGGGTACCTCGAGCTGGAGAAGGGGCTGAAGATGTAGAAACTACTGGAGTGGATGACTGTGTTGTGCCCCTACCCGCACCCTGGCGGGATGCATGACAATGCCTATGAATGTGGCCCCTCATTCCGCATCCATAGCATACAGGTAACTCCAATTAGCAAACCCCTGAGTGCATATTCCCGCACATGGGGCACGGGGATCTCTGCTACTGCTGGGATCTCTCTCCTGACCGACCCCGCTGGTGGGATCCCCTGTTGCCCTGATTGGGCCTGAAACGTCTCCTCTGCTGCTGTTGGTTGGGCCCTGATGGGGGTGCACTTGCTGAAGACTGTGCAACAGACTGGGATGGCTCTGATGATCCTCCCCGGAAAGCTGATCTTGCCCCACCTAGTGACTCACCCATGTTGCCCGTAGACCAGGTCTTTCTGTTACCCTTTCACTCCATCCTGTTCTTCAGTTTACAGTTCTCTATGGCCTGAGCAAATGCCACCATCTTCCCATAATTCATGTCAGAATTAAATGCAGCTGTAGAAGCCTCATTAATAGTCAAAGGATAAAGGTCCTGAACAAACCGGCGCACCCTAGCCTCCATTGTGGGCAACATGTGAATAGCATACTTGGATAGGCGGGCAAACTCCATATGGTACTCCCACACACTTCTGCTACCTTGCTTTAGGTTCTCGAACTCTGCTGCACGGGCTGCCTTTGTCTCAGCAAGCAGGAAATGATCTATAAAGGCATCGGCGAACTCGCTCCACCCCGCCGGAGGGTTCCCCTCCTCACGGGAATCTTCCCACAACTCAAACCATGCACAGGCCACCCCTTTCAAACGGTAGGCAGCCAACTCTACCCCCTCTATCTCAGTTGCATGCATAACCCTGAGGGTCTTGTGCATCTCATCAATAAAATACTGGGGGTCCTCTTCTGGATTTGCACCCGAAAACACTGGAGGGTCTAACTGAAGAAATCTGTTTACCCTTGAACTAGTGGAATCCCCTTGCTGACTAGATGAACTGGGCGCAACATTTGACCTCTGGGCCTGTGAGGCCACTAGCTGAGTCAACACCTGAATAGCTCCCCTAAGATCTCCATCGGAAATACCGAAACCGGAAGCTGGGGATGGAGGTGGGACAGGAATATCAATGGGAGGGATAGTAGCATCCTCACGCAGGGTGTAGGGAAACTGGGTNNCAACGCCTACACTAGTTCTAGTCCGACAATCAAGCTTGGCAAAACATGAATAAAGCCAATCCATTCCCATTATTACATCAAAATCGACCACCCTCAATTCAATGAGATCGGCCATGGTATCCCTACCACGTACCGTGACAACACAACCTCTATAAACTCATGCAGTCATAATAGGCTCACCCACCAGAGTAGATACCAAGAATGGTTCATGAAGCCATTCTGGTTCCATCCCAAATTCCATAGCAACAAAAGGGGTAATATAGGACAAGGTGGAACCTAGGTCAATAAGTGCATACACATCATGAGATTGGACAGTCAGAACACCTGTAACAACATCTACAGAAGCCTCTGCAGACTGGCGACCACTCATAGCATAGAACCGGCTGGGTCCTCCCGAACTTTGCGCACCACCCCTAGCTGCACCTCGCCCCGCGGGTGCTGGGGTACCTCGAGCTGGAGAGGGGGCTAAAGATGTAGCAACTGCTGGAGTGGATGACTGTGCTGTGCCCCTACTCGCACCCTGGTGGGATGCATGACAATGCCTCTGAATATGGCACTTCATCCCGTTTCCATAGCATACGGGTAACTCCAAGTAGCAAATCCCTAAGTGCATCTTCCTGCACCTGGGGCACGGGTACCTCTGCTACTGTTGGGATCTCTCTCCTGACCGACCCCGCTGGTGGGATCCCCTGTTGCCCTGACTGGGCCTGAAACGACTCCACTGTTGCTGTTGGCTGGGCCCTGATGGTGGTGCACTGGCTAAAGACTTTGCAACAGACTGGGATGGCCCTGATGATCCTCCCCGGAAAGCTGATCTTCCCCCACCTAGTGACTCACCCATGTTGCCCGTAGACCGGGTCTTTCTGTTACCCTATCTCTCCATCCTGTTCTTCAGTTTACGATTCTCTGTGGCCTGAGCAAATGCCACCATCTTCCCATAATTCATGTTAGAATTCAATGCAGTTGTAGAAGCCTCATTAATAGTCAAAGGATTAAAGCCCTGAACAAACCGGCGCACCCTAGCCTCCATTATGGGCAACATGTGAATAGCATACTTGGACAGGCGGGAAAACTCCATATGGTACTCCCACACACTTCTGCTACCTTGCTTCAGGTTCTCAAACACTGCTGCATGGGTTGCCCTTGTCTCAGCAGGCAGGAAATGATCTATAAAGGCATCGGCGAACTCGCTCCACCCCGCCGGAGGGCTCCCCTCCTCACGGGAATCTTCCCACAACTCAAACCACGCATAGGCCACCCCCTTCAAACGGTAGGCAGCCAACTCTACCCCCTCTGTCTCAGTTGCACGCATAACCCTGAGGGTCTTGTGCATCTCATCAATAAAATCCTTGGGGTCCTCTTCTGGATTTGCACCCGACTGAACAAACCTGTTCACCCTGGAACTGGTGGAATCCCCTTGCTGGCTAGATGGACTGGGTGCGGCACTTGACCTCTGGGCCTGAGAGGCCACTTGCTGGGTCAACATCTGAATAGCTCCCCTAAGATCCCCATTGGAAATACCGGAACCGAAAGTTGGGGCTGGAGGTGGGACAGGAATACTGGCGGGAGGGATGGTGGTACCCTCCGTAGATGTAGGAACTGAGGTAGTTTGCTCTGGAGTAGAAGAATCAGGTAGGGTTATAGCAGGGCGATTATCCTCACCCGCAGTATCAAGTAGTGAATCATCGGCCACTCCTGGGGTAGCACTGGCTCCTTGGCCAATTCTGGCTTTCTTCTTAGGTGCCATGAACTGAAATCTGAAGGAATGCACTAGTTAGAGAAGGAGTAGTTTCACAATTGCCGCACGATCCAGAATATCAAAGAAGGGTGTTATTCCTAAATGCCCAAGTAGCCTCCAACTTATAGATGTGGTCGACTACACACCGATAAGAAGGACTCTACTAGACACGGCTCCGAGACATCCTAGGACACTGTAAAACCTTAGGCTCTGATACCAAGTTTGTCATGCCCCAACCTCGGGAGGCGCGACCGGCGCTCAATCGAGTGAACCTAACTGAGCAAGACTTTTTAACACTTTCTACCCAACTCAATACAATTAAGTAAACCATGCTTTCGTTTATTTAGACAATAGCAAAAATTGTACATTCAACATTGTTAATTCATTTTCATATCACAAACCTTAAACCATGGTTAAGTTTTCAAGATTTCATACAGTTACAGTTTGGAAGAACTAGAGCTTAGAAATACTATACAGTACATTGACCCATCATCCGAACATAACCCACACAAACGTCTACGAAGCCTCTAAGGAAACAAAAGACAATTATGACAACGCCGGCAACAAGGCCACGGCTATACCTCAAAAGTGGAAGTCTACAACAAAAGATGTACAACATAACCCTTGGAAGGAGAAAGGGGCTCACCAAGACTTTGAGAGGAGGATACTCCGCTAAGCATGATGGGCACGGTCCGCTATGGAGCCACCTACATTCATTCAAAAATGTAGCGCCCCCGGCAAAAGGGACGTTAGTACCATGGAATAGTATTAGTATGTATAAGTAAACACCATCCTGTTAGAAAGAACAACCATACAAGAGTAAAGAGAAATCATAAGGACTACAAAGCTTCAAATAATCACCACATTAACAATATAAAAAGATCACATAGCTTACACATAGTTTCCGTAACTTTAGGTTGGGGCATTCCATATTGTTACATCATCATTCACAATACCACTGCTTTCTTGTTCGGAGTCCGATCACGGCCCGATCGGCTAAGCCGTCTTACCAAGACGTTACCCTTATTTCATTCTCACTTTCCAGTTTCAATTATCAATACAATACCACCATGTGTGTGTAGCATGGCGTCCGATCACGACCCGATCGGCTAAGCCATCTTACCAAGACGTTACCCTTTTTCGTTAATCATCTCACTTCAATTTTTGGTTTCACATGTATTAGTTCATCGGCACTTGGGGCCACAATTACCACATCATACTTGGCACTAGACCACATTCCATAACTCACATTTCACATTATTCCCATTTTCAACATTAACCTTGCCATTTAAGATCATAGGCACATACAAAAGCAACTCAAGTTATAAGTATACAGAGGAATTCATCTAGTTCGGCATATTAATCACAATGTAACCTCGGCTTGAAATTTAGGCATTTCGCACATAGCTCATGTTATCCAGGCATCCTCAATTTTACAAAGAATAGCACATTAAACACATGAAGACGCACCTTCCACATACATTTTCACAACATCAATTCATTCGATATAACAAGTACTACATCAATCAAATTTCGGACTTACAACATTTGCACGGACACCATGGAAGCTCAATTTCTAAGAAGAAGGGTTTTTAGCCATACATACCTCAATAGAGCTTTCCTTAAATCTTTACAATAAATTCCGGAATTTCCTAGCGACTTCGATCTATTTTAGGAAAATTGCAAGTTGAACCAAGAATTAGAGACATGATTAAGGTTCTAGCTTATTTGAGCATATTAGCAAGCACTAAGTGTGCATTGTGATTTTAGGACCCTTTTGTGAAAGATATTCATCATCTTACACCCCAATTTCTATCTTTTTAGCTCACAACCTCCCCATACCCTATTATCTTTTATGCATGCAAGAAAATTCATTTTTATCTCCATGGACCCACAAGCTAATTCCTCATTCTAGTGTGAATTTCGAAACCAAAGGCTAGGGCTCAAGTTCATACCTCCTGGGATGAAGGACTAGCAGCTTTGCTTGAAATTCTTCAAGGATTTTGGCAAGGATTGGGTGGGGACTTGATGAAGATCACTCTCTCTCCCTCTAGAACTTCCTCTCTCACTCTATTTGCAGTAAAATAGCATAAAAGGGGTCTAATAGGGTGTTTTTAATGGTATGGGGTCGGGTTTTAGAAGTTAGAAAATAGGAGTCCCGACACAATCTGCGATCGCATAATGGACATGCGGCCCGTATAAGGGACCGCAAAAATGGCTTCAAGAACCTGAACAAACTGCCCAGGTATGCGACAAGAATGCGGTCCGCCTACCTGTTCTGCGGTCGCATAATTGCACCGCAGAACTGCCCCTCGCAAAATTCCAAGGGGATTATGCGATGACTATGCGGCCCGCATATTGATTATGCGATCGCATAATGGGCTGCATAGTTGACCTCAAAACTAACCATCAAACTGTCTGACTCTGCGGCGACTATGCGGCCCGCATAGCTATTATGCGACCACATAATGGACCGCATAGACGCACTTTTCTAGAAAACATATACCTTAACTTTTTAATGCATAGATCAGTCCAAAGGGTTCCAAGGGGATTATGCGATGACTATGCGGTCCACATATTGATTATGCGATCGCATAATGGGCCGCATAGTTGACCTCAAAATTAACCATCAAACTGTCTGACTCTGCGGCGACTATGCAGTCCGCATAGCTATTATGCGACCGCATAATGGACCGCATATTCCTAAATTGGCACTACGAGCTTTCGGGTTTTGAGTAGAAATTTTCACGGGGCCTTACAATTTTAGCATGAATAACGTAATAAATATAATTATGCATAGCGTATAGGCTATTATTGCTATATTATGTAAATAGCCTAAAAATACAAATATAATTATATAAATGAAGAAAATATATTATGAAACATATATTTGGATGCAAATAATAATTTTGGATGATTAATTCATCACAAAATAATTTAAATGGGTAATTAATAAATATTTAAGTAATTTAAATGCAAGAATAATTAATTTTAAAGCTCTAAAAATATGAAAAATTATAAAATATTTGTATAAATCCTGTAAATTATGTAATGATTCAAAATTACACTTTGAAAGTATAGATACTTATTTTAAGAATATGAGGGCAAAATTGGGTATTAATAGCTGCCCCTCTTTACCCGGGAATGATGAAAGAGTCTTCGGGTACAGAAAATGATGACCAACTTTGGCCGAATTGAGTGGGGAATCATATGACTTGGAAAAATGGGAGCCAAACCCTGGTTCCCGAGTTGCCTACATATCCCTGGTATTACGAGAATCAAACCGTGTGTAGTTCTGGATCCAACGGCGAACAAAATTGATGGAGTTGTTATAAAAATGGTCTTATGTTTCGAAAAGGTTCTGTTTAGGTAGGATAGTGTTGTAATTAACAGAAAATTTTAGG
This sequence comes from Nicotiana attenuata, assembly GCF_001879085.1. NCBI lineage: Eukaryota > Viridiplantae > Streptophyta > Magnoliopsida > Solanales > Solanaceae > Nicotiana > Nicotiana attenuata. The sequence continues at coordinate 14,233 of NW_017670934.1, forward strand.
TGGAGTCATGAATGCGAAATGAACGTTACGGGTGTATTACAAGGCAGATATCTAAACGGTCATAGAGTAAAAGGTAGTCAATTATTGGTAGTCGGTTACGTTTGAGGTAGTCAAAGGATGTGAACGTTTTAAATGGAAACCGGAGCGAAGATTGCTCCTGTTTGTAGAACGGTTACCTCCCGAATTACCTACAAAACTTAAAACACAGTGCATGCGAATATGTATGGGTTATTGCGAAAACTTAAACATGATGCAAATTCCCTTTGGACCATGAGGGTTGTCCTCGGACGATGAGGATGATGTCCTGGGCCATGAAGCATATGAGAAGGGATTCACAGGCCATGAAATGGTGTCCTCGGGCCATGAGGATGGTGCCAATGGACTATGATGCCTTTGAATAATGATGTGCAGTTTCAAGAGATCCTCAGGCCATGGAATGTTGTCTTCAGGCTATGAAGATGGTGCCTTCGGACTATGACGCCTTTGGACATTATGGCGATGTTTCAGCCCATGAGATGCAAAGATATGATCATTAGATAAAGGAAACAGGTGATGCTTAGTTATATGCGAGGACAAGACAAGACAAGGCTTAGTCTTGTATGAGATGAGGGTGGTGCTTAGACCTATGCAAAGAAAAGGGATAGTGCTTAGCCTTATGCAGTGTAGCGGAGACAGTGTTTAGCTTAAGCAAAAAGAGGCAATGTTTGGCCTTGTGCATTAATGGAGGCAATGCTTAGCCTCGTGCATGGACTGGAGATAGTGCTTAGTCTCAAAGGAAGGCAGTGTTCTAGCCTTATGCAAGGTGAGTGCAGTGTTCAGTCATATGCAATGAGTAGAGACAGTGCTTAGTCTCATGCAAGGAGAGGCAATGTTTAGCCTTATGCAGTAATGGAGTCAATGCTTAGCCTCATGTAAGGAAAGGAGACAATGCTTAGGCTCTAGCAAGGAAAGGCAATGCTTAGACTTACTCAATAATGGAGACAATGTTTAGTCTCGTGCAAAGAAAGGCAGTGCTTAGCCTTATGCAATTACGGAGGCAATGCTTAGCCTCATTGTCACGACCCAAACCGATGGGCCGCAACAGGCACCCAGTACCTTACTCAATCGAGTACCAACATAACGTATCTTTCATGTCATACTATCATAGATAACTGAGCCAGAAGGTTGTCGTGAGATAAGTAGGATACAACATGTAATACCAACTTATGTATAAGACATAAGGGCCTATAACACCAAAATAACCACTCGTATACTGAACATAGGCCGACAAGGCCATACAATCTTTTACGTTCATGACATCTATCTACAAGCCTCTAAGAATACATAATTTTCTTAAAGGTAGGGACAGAGTCCAGCCATACCAAACAATACACATCTAAATCATACTAACTAACAAGCAACTCCGAAGCAAATGGAGCGCACCAACATTTTTCGCTGAGCTGATAGCCTACTTGGATGGCTCTCGACCTGTCTATCGGGACTTGCGGGCATGAAACGCAGCGTCCCCAGGCAAAAGGGACGTCAGTACGAATAATGTACCGAGTATGTAAGGCACATAAATAAGTACATAACAGACACGGAAGAAATATAGAGTAAATGACTCAACCTGTATATTTGGAAAACTTTGTAAATCATGAAATACTTATAGTGTCATGCCTATGCATATGAATGTCATGTCATGCATAGGTACATGTTTTATAACATCATTAGCCTCTGGGGGCACCCCCATCATATCATCTCAGCCACTGTGGGCAAATCATCAACGTATACCAGCTGATAAGGTGGTGGTGCGTATATAACGCCATAACATTTCCCATATCTCATATACATACATATAATATACATATATACACGTATATAACGCCATCTGGTCATAGGTCAATGTACATGTAAATGAATGCAATGCATGAGAAGTATGTCAATAAAATCTAACAGAATGTCATAAGACCATTATGCCTTTGAATAATATCATGAAGTAAACTTTTTCAACTTACATATTTTTCTGAGACCCATGAACAGATGATAAAATAATAGGACACATGGAAATTCAAGAACATAGACACCTCTAATACTTCTATGAATAGAGTCACTTATGGAAGTTGTGCATTTTCTCGTTCCGTTTGTGTCGTATAGATCATGCCAAAAGAAAGAAGGGATAACTTAACATACCTGGAGTAGGGAAAAATCCATATGATATTCTTGGAAAAGGTTACACCGTACTCCTTTAGAATCGCAAAATCTCACGTTGCTACGGTGCTAAGATATCTCGTTGGAATTGTTTTGTTTCAAGATTAGCGTCCATTCTTGTTGGAGTGAGCTTCAGATTGCCCTTTTTCGTTAGCTTCACATGAAACCATTAGAGCCTTTTACTTAGCTTCATGTGGAATCATTAGAGCTTTTGCAATTCACTCAAATTGTTGGAAGAATAGTATCTTTCAATTTGTTAAAGTTATGTAGCCTTTTAAGGCTTTTCTTTTAACTAGTTGCCACCTAATCAACAATGACTAAGAGTCATCGTTTGATTTAGTGGCTTGCTTCCATATGGGGGCTGCGGTGGGGATTTTGATATTATCCAATAATTAATTAACTAATTTGGTAATATCCCGCTACCTGGTAATTAACCAATTACCCACATAATTAAGAATTGCCTCAAATTACTTAAAATTCTACTTATTTTTACTACACTTTATACATCCTACTATCTTGGTCATATGATACCTTGTATGGTACTAGTCCATAAATATCGGGGTGTTATAGCTTGGACCGTATTTTATCCCAAATTGCTAAACTTCGACGAAAATTCATTTTCTTTGACTTATTTCCCCTCTCACCTTCACGAACTTACTCATCACTTGTTTAAAATAGCATAATCCTTATAATCTCCAAATAATCTTTTCCTTGAACTGATGTCAATTACCTTACGATAAATTCAACGTACAATACTGTAGGGTGCAACATCGTCGTAATTTAATATTGCGAAGTGTAACATCATCGTAATGTAATACTGCAAGGCGTAAAATCATCGTAATATTGCGGGGCGTAACATCATTCCCCCCTTTGGAACATTCGTCCTCGAATGTTTATTGATGCTCTTATGATTTTCATAACTTATAGCTCTTGTGAATAGCTTAAAACACCCCTTGCCATTTAGGCCTCTTTCCCGTGCCATGACTTGTGATCGAATTCCTTCCAATCTCGTAACGGTTGCTACCTTCTATCATGCAGCCTCTACGATACTGACATTGTGCCTATGCGACTCTTCTCTCTTTTTTTCTCTAGCTTTTATCCTATCTCTAGGCCTTACTTTGTAGACATATATAAGGCTTAATAGGATGCCTCTCTGGGCATCTATAGGTGTACTGAATTTTTTGCTCGGTACTTTGTAAAACTTGCGAATATGGTTATATCTTATTTCATAGACCTGGTTATCCATTCGTATGACTTTAGTGCATCTACGTAGGTCATACTATACCATAATTCTTACTTTAGTTTATCATTACTGAAGTATGCTACCAAACTCCCGGTTACTTTTCTTGCTCATCCTTTAGGTATAAATCTTAGTCCTTTAATGCCCCCTTCATTACCGTTCGTCTTAAGAATGATGGCCTAATCTCATGTCATACCTTATATCTTTTTCCCATCCATTAATAATTTGCCTTAATATTGATCTATAATATACAACCGATAACTTGAAACATCTTACGTAATACCTTGCCATTAGGGCTTACGTTGCATTGAGGAATATTTGAAGGGATTTCCATAATCGTATTTCATAGTATCTCAATGTGATTCACCTTATGGGGGGTTATTCTAATCTCGATCCGTCCACGAAATCTTTTCTCCTTCTCTTTTTTTTCTTCAAATCACTATTCAAACGAAGGCCCAAACGTCATCCTTTACATGTCACAATTACACCCTCATTTTATTACCAGGTTAGCATTCCATTTCTTCTAAATGCTACTAGTCTTAAACTCCTTTGAGCTCATTCAGGCTATACTGAGCTTTATATAATTTATAGAACCTATCAGATCTCTCTCATTTTCGTGGGCTTAATCCCGAGGGCTTATCCATTCTTGTTACCTGTTACCTTCTCACTCGCCCTTTCTTATCCTTACTCCTGTCTTCCTACAACCTTGTCGCTCTACCATACTTTAGCTTGCGACCCATACATATCCATTATACTACTCACAGCCTTCCTTCAACTTCCTTACACCATAGATTTCCTTATGTTATTCTGGAACATCAAGCGAGACATTGCATCATCTCTAACTCTTCTTTATTCTCTTAATTGGACCTCTCGATACCTATAAACCATAGGCTGGAAGATAAGCCACTGACGACGCCGTTATCATTCCTGGATACTGAATCCCAGCGGTTCTATCCTTTTGTTCGAAGTATGGACTATTCACAACCTTCTGCATTTGAGTATCTCGTATGTTGTTCTCCTTTAGCTTTCTTACCTTAAACTCTTGCATCGTATCTTCTATCTCTTTCATGACCTCCCTTCCACATAGGTATAATTCACGTTCACAACTTGAAGCTCTATTATAATACTTGCATCTCTGGGCATGCACAATTCGGTGGGAGCTTCATACTGACTTCTTATGAGGCTGGTACTTCTTCTGACTGGGTTTATCGTAGAGCCGTTATCTCTCTTGTACCTTTGATATTAAGTAATTCTGCAATATTCTCAATCACAATTTCTATAATTTTTTGGGTCCAATAATCAGACTCCTGATTTACTTCGCTGATGTAACTCTTTAGTTTCCTCTTCCTTCTGATCAGCCTTTATGTAGGCTTAAGCCATCTTCCGATCTGAGGCTCATGGTATTACTTTAGCCCTTCATGGACGCTATGGAATATTCAGGATATAATCTCCTAACAATTCAATCCTTCGTCTATGGCCTGGACTCAATTCCTTCTTTTAACTTGTACCGGAGTCTTCTACGACTGTATGATTGTCAACACATATGTTGCATGGCTTATACTCCAAACTCTTAAGTACGTTCATAACGTAACTGACTTGGGATCATTGATCGAATAATTCCTTTCCTTCTTAGCTTTCTTTAACCTAAGCTATCACTTTTCCTAGTCTTTCTGCCCCCTTGTTGCGTGCATACTTAGCTTATCTTAGTTCCTACGCGTATTGGAATTCCATACAACTCATATGACCTTGAATATCGCTGCTGATTTTACTTCTCATTCATTATCCCCGGTAGGTGCCTTTTACCTGACCATTTCTTCTTCAAGTTACTATGCTTAGGTTGGAGCCTTCTACCTTATTTCCTCAACTAGTCTTCCATTGTAGTACTTAGGGAGGACCAGTGATTCTTGCAAGGCTGCGAGCTTATTACCTTGTTTACCCGACGGAATTTTTGATATCCTTCCTCGCCTATAATTATCCGTAGTTACTTACCTCCACGCCCTTGTGCTTGTAGGGTTGCTTCTGAACTTGATATTTTTACTGTTTTCCCAGCGGCATTCTCTTTTATTTCTGTAATACTCATACGGTACCTTTTTAACTCCCCTCATATGAATATATCTCAAGTATTATAATGTCATAACTGCACGGCTGAACTCCCCATGTTGGGGTTCACTCTGTTTATCTTACACGATCTATTTATTTGTCTGTATCCTCTTATCTAGCCATAACTAGGCTCTTCCTAAATCAACTACTAAACATTCGCTGGCCCACTCTCATATCAGTATTCACTGTAACCTTTCTTGGGTTATTTCCTTTTCTTAACTTACCTCTCGTACTGGCTCCTCATCTTTCAATAACATCCCGGGCAGGAACCCTTACTTCTTCTTCTTGACGTCGTGCTTACATAATGTTCTGGAATCATAGCATATCTGTAACATTTGAATAAGTGCAGTCTCATCCCTTTCTCATTTTTATCGCATTCTTCCTTTATCATTCCATAGTTACTAGATCCACTTAATTCTAACTTAATGCCACATCGTTCCATATTCCCCCCTTTAGGGGAGTACTAAGAGTTGGAGCTACGATGACCTGCCTATAGATATTTTTCCTCTTCATCTTTGGCGTCCTTTCACATCATCAATGACCCTTACTCGCTTTGCGGTAATCCTTTCGTACCAAGAATAACAAAATTCCTTACTCGCTATGGTGACACTTAGTGTAAGTGGCATATACAGTCCTTTATGCTTAACTTTGCTCATATTGCTTGCTTTAGGGAAGCGTCTTCCTGAGTGATCATTCTCTGAATTCATCATGGATCTTCTTCTGTTGTCCATTTATTATTGCCGGAATGCAATCTGAAATTCTCATGATGCTGACTATTATCAAATCACTCAGTCCCTAATTTATTTTTAGTTTATCTTGTTCACCAATACATACTGATTTCTATTACTCTAGGGTCTAACTTTTCCTCCGGTAATCACGTTAGAGTTGCGAACTTATTTCTCGAAATGAGGATATGACTGTATGGCCTATACTCTTTTGTTGTCTTAAGGCCTATCACTTCTCGTATCTTCCTTCACCTGACTATGGATCCGGTAATACCGTCATCTTTTTGATCTACCGTTGTCGTCCATGTATCACATCTCCCTCATAATTCTTCCTTATCTCTCTTCTCATTACTTTGCTAATATTCATGCCTATCCTTTCTTGTGAATGCTTCAACAAGATATTCTTTCGCTTTTAGCTCTCCTTGCTTCATTCATCGGCTCTTGGGGTTGCTCAATGTCCTTGCTGTACTAGGGACGAGAGTCATACTAAGGTAATATTTATCTCTTTCAGGCTTTCAGTGCCTATCTTCGGAATTTTTTTTATCATGCTAGTATTCACATCTAATTGTAATATTCTAGAGTGCATCACCTGGGTGTCTCACCAGAAGATCTATTAGCACATTTGTAATAGTCTTCGGAAATGTCAACTAACACAAACAATCCATTCACCATTTTAGTTTACTTTAACCCCAGTCGGATCCTGATGTTCCGTCCTTCTCTTAAACTACACATGTTAGCTTCCGTAGGGCATAAATGAGATGTTTAGCCAATTATACATACCTCTGTTACTGTTGAAGGTAACTCACAATGCTTATATCTCTTTTCCTGAATTGCAGATAATGATCATCTTCACTAACCATCTTTTTGGGCATCCTCATATTATTAATAAGATAGAGTTTAGGAAATTGAGTTCTTATAACTGAGCTCTACCACACGATCTAGAGTAAAAAGAAAGTGTGACAGTCCTAAATGCCCCGTAGCCTCCTGCTTATAAGTGTGGTGCACGACACACCCATAAACAAGACTCTACTAGACACGGCTTGTAGACTCCCTAGGACAGAACTGCTCTGATACCACTTTTATCACGACCCAAACCGATGGGCTGCGAAGGGCACCTGGTACCTTACTCAACCGAGTACCAACATAACGTATCTTTTCATGCCATACTATCATAGATAACTGAGGCGGAAGGCTATCGTGAGATAAGTAGGATACAACATGTAATACCAACTTATGCATATGACATAAGAGCCTATAAGACCAAAATAACCACTTGTATACTGAACATAGGCCAACAAGGCCATACAATCTAATAAGTACATGACATCTGTCTACAAGCCTTCAAGAATACGTAATTTTAATAAAGGTCGGGACAGAGTCCCGCCATACCAAACAATACACGTCTAAATCATACTAACCAAATAAGCAACTCCGAAGCAAATGGAGCGCACCAACATCTTTCGCTGAGCTGATAGCCTACTTGGAGGGCTCTCGACCTGTCTATCGGGACTTGCGGGCATGAAACGCAGCGTCCTTAGGCAAAAGGGACGTCAGTACAAATAATGTACCGAGTATGTAAGGCACATATATAAGTACATAACAGACACGGAAGAAAGATATAGTAAATGACTCAACCTGTAAGTCTAGAAAACTTTGTAAATCATGAATTACTTATAGTGTCATGCATATGCGTATGAATGTCATGTCGTGCATAGGTACATGTTTTATAACATCATCAGCCTCTAAGGGCACCCTATCATATCATCTCGGCCACTGTGGACAAATCATCAACGTATACCAGCTGATCAGGTGGTGGTGCGTATTTAACGCCATAACATTTCCCATAGCCCATATGCATACATATAATATACATATATACGTGTATATAAAGTCATTTGGTCATTGGTCAATATACATGTAAATGAATGCAATGCATGAGAAGTATGTCAATAAAATCTTACGGAATATCATAAGACCATTATGCCTTTGAATAATATCATGAAGTAAACTTTTTCAACATACGTATTTTTCTGAGACCCATGAACAGATTATAAAATAATAGGACACATGGAAATTCAAGAACATAGACACCTCTAATACTTCTATGAATAGACTCATTTATGGAAGTTGTGCATTTTCTCGTTTCGTTTGTGTCGTATAGATCATGCCAAAATAAAGAAGGGATGGCCTTAACATACCTGGAGTAGGAAAAAATCCGTATGATATTCTTGGAAAGGTTGCACCGTACTCCTTTAGAATCTCAAAATCTCACGTTGCTACGGTGCTAAGAAATCTCGTTGGAATTGTTTTGTTTCTAGATTAGCGTCCGTTCCATTCTTGTTGGAGTGAGCTTCAGATTGCCCTTTTTCGTTAGCTTCATATGAAACCATTAGAGCCTTTTACGTTAGCTTCATATGGAATCATTAGAGCTTTTGCAATTCTTTCAAATTGTTGGAAGAATAGTATCTTTCAATTTGTTAAAGTTATGTAGCCTTTTAAGGCTATTCTTTTAACTAGTTGCCACCTAATGAACAATGACTAAGAGTCATTGTTTGATTTAGTGGCTTGCTGCCACGTGGGGGTAGGATGGGGATTTTGATATTATCCAAAAATTAATTAACTAATTAAGTAATATCCCGCTACCCGGTAATTAACCAATTAGCCGCATAATTAAGAATTGCCTCAAATTACTTAAAATTCTACTTATTTTTAATACACTTTATACATCCTACTATCATGTTCATATGGTACCTTGTATAGTACTAGTCCGTAAAAATCGGGGTATTATAGCTTGGACCGTATTTTATCCCAAATTGCCAAACTTCAACGAAAATTTATTTTCTTTGACTTATTTCCCCTCTCACCTTCACGAACTTACTCATCACTTATTTAAAATAGCATAATCCTTATAATCTCCAAATAATCTTTTCCTTGGACTGATGTCAATTACCTTACGAAAAATTCAACGTACAATATTATAGGGTGCAACATCGCCGTAATTTAATACTGCAAGGCGTAATATCATCGTAATGTAATACTGCAAGGCGTAACATCATCGTAATATTGTGGGGCGTAACACTCATGCAAGAAATGGAGAAAGTGTTTGGTCTCATGCGATGAAAGGCAGTGCTTTGCTCTATGCAAGGAATGGAGACAGTGTTTAGTCTCATGCAAAGAAAGACAGTACTTGGCCTTATGCGATTACGGAGGCAATGCTTAGCCATGCAAGGAGTGGAGATAGTGTTTAGTCTCATACAAAGAAGGTCAGTGCTTAGCCCTATGCAAGAAAAGCAATGAATAGCTGCGAGAGAGTAAAGTATTTCTTAGCTTGATGTGTCTGCATTTGGCAACTTGTTGTTATGAAGATAGTGACTTTTCTGTGTGTATGTATTTGCGAATATTCCTTTTGTGCTTATTGTGCCTGAATTCAAAGAATATTTGTAAGTTTGTGGGGGGGGGGGGTAGTTTGTGCTGTTGATTCCTTGCTTCGCTTGTACTCCCGTCTTGGGGCCCTGCTTGAGTCACCCTGGGTAACATTTGGCTACCATAGAAACAAAGTTTTCAAAAAGCATGCATGCATTTTACAAATTATTTGTAGAAATGTAGTTATTTGAAATATATGATAGTGTGCGAGATCAAATAATTTAGATGAACCGGTGACTGTGATGCATTTAGAGACAATGCAACCTCCTTGCTTTTAGAATTTTAAGGGTCCTCCTCTAAATTTTGCCCCAGTTTCAGTGCACATTTTTGACAACACATTGCTTGGTTGTTCCAAACGTGATACAATCGGACAAACTCGAGATCTTACCCCGGTTTCTAATCATGGGGGAAATGAAGATTTTATTATGATGTGACCGAACCCACATGGCTGCCTACGTATCCCCTTTTAAATGAGAATCAGGTCAAATGTAGTTCAATTACATAGAAAATGCAAACAATCTTAAACATAGTATCTATTGACTGCGTCTGAATTGATAGGTTTTGGCCAAATTTCTCCGTCCATTTCTGCAAGTATAAGTGCTCCTCCTGTTAATACCCGGTGAACCATGTAAGGACCTTGCCAGTTGGGTGAGAACTTCCCCTTGGCTTTATCCTGGTGCGGGAATATTCACTTTAGCACCAATTGTCCCGGTGTGAATTGCCTTGTCCTGACCTTTTTACTGAAAGCTCTTGCCATTCTGTTCTGGTAGAGTTGACTATGACATACCGCTTTCATTCGTTTCCCATCAATGAGAGCTAGTTGTTCATACCGGCTTCGTACCCATTCTGCATTGCTGAGCTCAGCTTCTTGTATGATTCTTAAGGAAGGAATTTTCACTTCGATGGGAATAACAGCTTCAGTACCATAAATCAGTAGGTAGGGAGTTGCCCTAGTTGATGTGCGAACTATGGTACGATATCCAAGTTAAGCAAATGGCAGCTTCTCATGCCATTGTTTGTAATTGTCCACCATTTTCCTCAATATCTTCTTGATGTTCTTGTTGGCGGCTTCTACGGCTCCGTTCATTTGCGGTATGTATGTTGTGGAGTTCCTATGCTTGATCATGAATGTTACACATATGGCCTTCATCAAATCGCTGTTGAGATTGGCGGCTTCGTCAGTAATGATTGACTCTGATACTCCGAATCGACAAACAATGCGGTCTGAACAGAATCCGCTACAACCTTCTTAGTTAGCGCTTTATAAGATGCAGCTTCAACCCATTTTGTGAAGCACTTTATGGCCACCAGAATGAACCTATGCCCGTTTGAAGCAACGGGCTCGATTGGGCCGATGACATCCATACCCCAAGCGGAGAAAGGCCAGGGTGAACTTGTTGCGTTGCGTTCATTGGGTGGTACTCGTATCATATCAGCATGTATCTGGTATTGGTGACATTTCAGAACATACTTGATGCAGTCTATTTCCATAGTCATCCAGAAATACCCTGCTCTTAGTATCTTCTTGGCTAAGATGAAATCATTCATATGCGGTACGCAGGTTCCAGCATGTATTATTAGACCCCATGTTTTCGTACGTAAGAGTACGTCGTAAGTCAATTAATGTAAGCTCAGAAATAAAATCATCTTTGAAAAGTTTACAAAGTTAGTTAATCATGTTAATGTGGAGGTTACAAATATTTAAGATCATGAATACCAAGTACCAAGAGGGTTTGAAGACTAAGAAGCTCAATGAATTGAAGAAAATAAGTTTCGCCGAAAGTCGACATCTGAAAATATTATAACATGTACTTTTGGGGGTGAAAATAAAGTGCTTAAAATTATAAGGAGATTATGTTATGAGTTATTCTAGTAATATGATAGACGTGTGTTATGCTTTGAAGTCAAGAGACTTGTGGAACAAAAGTTGGAAAAGGTCGTCACAAGTTACATTCATAAATGTGTTGAAACTTAGGTGAAATGTAGTTGAGCCTTTCTCCCAATATTCTTGGAATTATGGATTGATCTACCGACCAAATTAAATATTTACGAGTCTGGCTTCTTACACATTAAATCGTTCGTCGATATGACATAAGAGTAGAGATATATTTGTTATTTCACGAGACTGTGCAGACTGCATAGGTGACAAGTAGGTGTGTCACTAAAGCTTTTTGAGCAATACATTTCGTGTGTTATATAAGGTCTTTTTGGGACATATTATATATCAAATTGAAGGTCATGGAATTTTGTTTCTATCACTCTTAGCCGTTTGTTCATACGACATCCGGATAAAAAGATATAAGTGTCAGAAGAAGGGCCAATGTTAGGGTGCCAAGCTAGCACCTCTTTGACTTTTCAAAAGTTGATATATATAGGGTTTTAAATCGTCTTTCTCCTCATTTTTCATAGAAAACGACCAGATAACCCCTAAAAACTTAGCCTTAAGCTCTCTACAAGGGTTCTAAAGAAGATTAAGATCCCGAGTATGAAATCAAGAAGCGATAACATTAGAACGATCCCTACGACGTAAGTATAGCTATATCGCCTCTCTTTTTCTTTGTAGTTTGAGTTTCGGAAGGTACTTCATAGTTAATAAAATGCCAACTTTATGTATTTAATCTTTTAAATGTCAAGGAAGGTTGATAAATTCGTTACCTAATAGTTAGGTCTCACGAGACGGTGATCAGAAGCCGTGAGTTCGATTTATTTCACTTTTAGTGGACTGTTTGCTAGTCCACTCATGTTGGCCCCTTGTGCTGATATTTTGTGGAGTTTTGGAGGAGAAATGGTGTGTAGAAACACCAAATAATGACGTAATAGTGGGCTGGTCATTCATCGTTTCATTTTTTAGGTTGTTTGGCACTACTTTGGTTGTCGTTTTATGTATGTAAGTTATTAGGGTGTGTGGGTTGTTTTGTGGTATATTGTGATGGAGATAAGGTTGGAAAATGATTCCTACATGTTCTTGTTGTTTTGTTATTGTTTTTATTGATATATGGTATTGGAGGAGGGCATTGTTACAGGGGAGATGCTGCCTAAATTTACGTAAACGAGCTACTAGTTTAAGTTGCAGACTTAGCCTTTACTCAGCACTGATTTTGAATCTCCTTATACTGTGATAGCTTGAGTTGAGTTGCTTAAAGAATTGCTTGGAAGGTATTAAGGACTCAACAGAATTAAGGTATATTAAGGCTAAACCTTTCCTTAAATTTGGCATGATCCCGTAACTACACGCGTTTGATAACGAGGCATAAAGAGAAGTTATTATTCCTGAATTTATATACATTATCCTAGTCTCATAAGCTAAAGTATTCTCCCTTGACAGGACTTCATATTCAGTTTAGTTTTGCCTTCTTTCAGCCAAGAGAGCAAGAGTCAATATATATATAGTTTTGCAGTGTATTCACCACCATCGAGCTATAATCGATGGGCAAGCCCCTATTGGGCAACCTCTGATCAGATGATAAGTTATATACCTAGCCTACTGTGGCTGAGTGCCTATGAGCGAGCCCAGAATGGCCGAGATACAGAGCCTAGTATGGCCGAGTGCCTATGAGCGAGCCTACTACGGTAGAGCAGTTACGCATACCGAGCCTAATAGAGCCGGACAGCTATTTTACTTATTGAGAAAGATGACTCAGTATCAGCAGGTAAGCATATTTTCAAATTATATTTGACTCCCATGCACGTCCAGTTATTATATTATCAGTTCAGCTTTCAGTTATTTTGTTGCCTTACATACTCGGTACATTATTTCGTACTGACGTCCCTTTTGCTGGGGACGCTGCATTTCATGCCTGCAGGTCATGATAGACAGTTGGATAGACCTTCCTAGTTGACAAAGTCAAACATCAGCTTGGTTGGTAAGCTCCACTTCCTCGGAGTTACCAGGTCTATACCTTGGAGTCCATTTTATATATATAGGTTTGATGAGTAGGTCGAGTCCCTGTCCCGACCATGATACAGTTTAGTTATCCCTAGAGGCTTGTAGACGAGTCCTGTACATTTTTTATATCAGTATTGTGGCTTTACCAGCCCTATGTAGATATTTAGTTTTGTATTGCTGGTTGTAGACATTATTTTCAGATGATTCAGAACGTGGCCTCATCGGCCTAAGTTGAGGATTACCCCTCTAGAGTTCACAATTACAGAGTGGTACGCTTGGGCCGAGTATGGCACCGGGTGCCGTCTACGCCTCTTCAGGTTTGGGGTGTGACAAACATGGTATCAGAGCAGTTCTATCCTAGGGAGTTACAAGTCGTGTCTAGTGGAGTCTTGTTTATGGGTGTGTTGTGCACCACACTTATAAGCAGGAGGCTACAAAGTATTTAGGATTGTCACTCTTTCTTGTTACTCTAGATCGTGTGGTAGAGCTCAGCAAAAGATTCAAACTCCTAACTTTTATTTTATTTGTAAAACAACGATACCTACATCTAGAAAGACAGTTGGTAGGAGATTGAATGTGGCTGTGGAAGAGTTGAGTCAGAAGAACTCGATTTTGCATCTTGCTTACGATGAGTATATGTGAGGTCTTCAGCAGATCATGTGTGTACTAATACGTGTAAGCTTCTTAGTAAGGATCCCCAAGGCGTGAATATTTATCCACCCATATGGTAAAAATAAACGAGGGAATCAGAAGGTAGATACAAGTTTCACTAAGTAAAAGAAGCAAGGTGGAGAAGGGTACATGTTAGCCAGTTAGTGAAGATTATTAGTATTTAAAATTCAGATAGAGAAATATAAGTATTTGAGTTACCGTCAACAGTAACAGAAGGATGTACAATTGGCCATACCCATCTTAGTTATGCCCTGTGGGAGCTAACAAATATTGTTTAAGAGAATGATAGGATATAATGATCCAGCTGGGCTAAGAGTAACCCAAAATGGTGGATGGATTGGTAGCATTAGCTAACATTTCCGAAGGATATTGCAAACGTGGTAATAGTTCTTCGTGTGAGACACTCTGATGGTGCACTCTAGAATAGTACATTTACATATGAATACTAGAATGTCCAGAAAAATTTCAGAACACATGCAGTGGAATCCTAGAAAGGATAAATATTTATCTTTGTATGGCTCCCGTCCCTAGTAAAGAGAGAAAGCTAGGCGACCCGAAGAGCCAGTTGATAGAGCAAGGGGAGCTAAAATCGAAAGAATGTTTTATTGAAGTTTTCAGAATAAGGTAAGAGACAAAAATATTAGCAGGAGAATAAGAAGAAAGTAAATAAAGTATTATCAGTAATATGTGATAAATGGGTGATAACTGTCAATAAATATGATATGATTACAGAGTCTATAGTCAAGTGAAGGAAAAGACAAGAGGTGACAGACCTTGACACAATCAAATAGTTTAGGCAAAAAGTCATATCCTCATTTCGAGAAATGAGTTGGTGAGTCCAACGTGATTACCAGAACAAAAATTTAGACCCCCGGAGTAAGAGAAATCAGCATGGGCTAGTGAACAAGATAAACTGAAGATCAATTAGGGATTGAATGATGTGATAATAGTCGACATCAAGAGAATTTCAACGATCACATTTCAGCTATAATAAAATGAACAACAGAAGAATAACCTTTAAAGGTCATTCAGGAAGACGCTCTGCCAAAGCAAAAACTTTGAGCAAGGTTAAGCTTAAGGGTCTAAGTGTGCCAGTTACATTAGGTGTCACCATAGTGTATAAGGAATTCAGTTATCCCTGGTAAAGAAGGGTTACCACAAGGCGAATAAGCGTCAGTGAAGACGTGAAAAGACGACAAAGATGAAGAGGTAAACCATATATAGGTAAATCTTTATAGCATTAAATGCTAGTACTCCCCTAAAGGGGGGAAGACAGTGTGATATGGTAGTAAGTTAGAGATGTATTTCAAGTAATTGTGGAATAGTAAAGAAAGAATACAGTAAAAAGGTGAAAGGAATGAGATTGAATTTATTCTAATCCTATAGATATGTTACGACTCCCGAACATTATTCAAGCATGATGTCGGGAGAGGCAGTAAGGGTTCCCACACCAGATATTGATAAATAAGTGTGAATGAACATTTGATACATTAGGAGCCAGTGCAAAAGGTAAGTTAAAACAAAAGACATAAACCAAGAGAGGTTACGCATAATATAAATATGAGCATGGACTGACGAGTAGTTAGTAGTTGATTCAGGAAGAGCTTAGTTATGTCTAGACAAGAGGTCTTAAATAAATCAATAGATCATGCAAGATAAACGTAGTGAAACCCAGCATAGGAAATTCAGTCTCGTAGATACGACATCGTAATCCTTGAGAAACATTTAGATAGGAGTTGGGGTAGTAGAAGGTACAGTATAAGTGTCACAGAGATAAAAGTGAGTGCCACTAGGGCGACAGTCGAAATTTCAATTCGGAAGCAACTCTGCGAGCACAAGGGCGTGGAGGTAAGTAACTAAGGATAACGATAGGCGAGTAAGAACAACAGAAATTCCGTGGGGTATACAATGTGATAAGCTCGCAGCTTTACAAGAGTCAGAGGGTCTTCCCTAAGCACTGCGACGAAAGACTAGCTGAGGAAATAAGGAAGAAGGCTTCAAGCTAAGCATAGTGACCTAAAGAGGAAATGATCTTATAACAACAGTCTCACTACAACATCGTATAGACTCCATAAGAAAGTGGCACCTATCGTGGCTTATGAATGGGAAGTAAAAATCAAAAGTAATATTCAATATCATATGAGTTACACAAAATTCCAATATATTTGGGCACTAAGATAAGCCAAGTATGCATGCAACAAGTGCAGAAAGACTAGGAAAAGTAATTGCTTAATTTTAAAGAAAATTGAGAAGGCATGGAAGAAATTATTCTATAAATAACCCAAAGTTAGTTACGTTATGAACACACTTAAGATTTCGGAGTGTTATCCATGCAGCATATATGTTGACATTCATACAATTATGGGAGACTTTGGTATACATTAAAAGAAAGAATTGAGTTCACATCACAGATAAAGGACTGAGTTGCTAGAAGATTATAACATTGATGTTACATAGCATCCACAAAAGGCTAATGTAATAGCTAATACATTAATCCATTGATTGGAAGACAAATTAACCTTACACAAAGGCTGAGAGAGAAGAGGAAGCTCGAAAGTTACAATAGCTAAGTAAATCAGGGGTCTGATTATTAGTCCCGGACAATTATAGAAAAATTCTGACTTAGAACATTGCAGAATCACCATCAATAGCAGAGGTACAAAAGAGATAGTACAACGGCCATATTCTATAACAGCTCTATGATAAAGCCAGTAAGAAGAGTGGCAACCTCATAAGAAATTAGTATGAAGCTCCACCAGATTGTGTATGCAGCAAAGGTGCAAGTATTATAGTAGAGCTTCAAGTTGTGGATGTGAATTCCGCCTATGTGGAAGGGTAGTTATGAAAGAGATAGAAAATATGATGTAAGATTTAAAGGTATGTAAGGTAAAGGTGAAAAGAGTACTAGATACTCAAGTGCAGAAGGTTGTGAATAGTCCTGACTTCAAATAGAGGTTTAGAAGCGTTGTGATTCAGTATCCACAAATGATAGTTGTGTCGTCAGTGGCATATCTTCTAGCCTACGGTTTCCAAGTACAGAGAGGTCTAGTTAAGAGAGTAAAGAAGAGTTAGAGACGATATGATGTCTCGCTTGAGGTTCCAGAATAGCATAAGGAAATATATGGTTCTAGCAAGTTAAAAGAAGGTTGTGAGTACTATAAATAGATATGTGTAAGTCGCAAGCTAAAGTATGGTAGAGAGACAAGGTCTTAGGTATATAGGAGTAAGGGAAAAAAAGGTGAGTGAAAAGGGGACTATAATAGATAAGGCCTCAGGATTTAGCCCATCAAAACAAGAGGACTGATGGTTTCTGTAAGTTATAAAAAGCTCAATATAGCCTGAATGAACTCATGGGAGTTTAAGAATAGGAGCATTTAGAAGAGATGGAATGTTTCTCTAGTGGTATAATAATGGTGTAATTGCGAGAGATAAGAGGATGACATTTAGGCCTTTGATTGGGTAATGATTCAAAGGAAGGGATTTCATGAACTTTACAGGATTAAAATACCCCCATAAGGTGAATCACGTTGGGATGCTATGAACTACGGTTATTGAAGTATAGTATTGTCCCTATGTGGATCAGGCAAATAACTCCAGATGTTCCCCGATGAGACGTGAGCCCTAGTAACAATATATTACAGAAGAGGTTTCAAGTGATCAGTGGTAGATTATAGATCATCATTAAGGTGAATCAACAATAGATGGATGAATGTTCCAAAGTGTGAGATGGGATTAGGTTGTCATTCCTAAGATAAATAGTAACGAGGAAGTAATAAGGGACCTAAATTTATACATATAGGATAAGCAGCGAGAGAGTAACTTGGAGTTGGGTAGCAGACCTTGGTCATAATAAATCAAAGTAAGTGTTGTGGTATAGTATAGCTACCTAGATATAGTAAAGCCATAAGCATAGCTAACCGAGGCTATCAAACAAGATATAGCAATAGTCGTAAGTTCGACAAAGTACCAAGCGAAAAACTTCAGTACACCTATGGATTCCCAGAGGGATAGCTTGTCATAGTTGTGTATATGTTCACAAAGTGAGGCCTAGAGATTGACTAAAATCTGATGGAAAAAGGAGAGAAGAGTCATATAGATGCACATATAAGGACAGAGTCGTACAAGCTGCATGACATAAGGTAGCAACAGTTATGAAATTGGAAGAATTCCGACCACAAGTCGTGGTGTGGAAAAGAGGCCTAAAGGGAGGAATTCCCTGGCCTTTGGATTTATTCACATAACAGTTGCCTAGATGGAAAGGACAACAGTAAAGTATTTGTAAGAGCTATAGGTTATGAGGCTGAAAAGTGCATCAGTCAACATTCGAGGACGAATGTTCCAAAGGAGGGAATGATGTTACACCCCATGTTTTTGTACGTAAGAGTACGTCATAAGTCAATTGATGTAAGTTCAGTAATAAAATCATCTTTGAAAAGTTTACAAAGTTAGTTAATCATGTTAACGTAGAGGTTACAGATATTTAAGATCATGAATACCAAGTACCAAGAGGTTTTGAAGGCTTAGAAGCTAAATGAATTGAAGAAAATGACTTTTGTCGAAAGTCGACAAGTGGGAATGTTATAACATGTACTTTTAGGGTAAGAATAGGGTGCTTAAAATTACAAGGAGATTATGTTATGAGTTATTTTAGTCTTATGATAGACGTGTTTTAAGTTTTTAAGTCAAGCGAGTCGTGGAACAAAAGTTGGAAAAGGTCGTCACAAGTTACATTCATAAATGTGTTGAAACTTAGGTCAGATGTAGCTGAGCCTTTCTCCAAATATACTTGGAATTAGGGGATTATCACCTACCAAATTGAATATCTACGAGTCTAGTTTATAAGGAATTAAATTGTTTGTCGATACGACATAGGAGTAGAGAGATACTTGTTGTTTCACAAGACTGCGCAGACTGCATAGGTGACAGGTAGGTGTGTCACTAAAGCTTTTTGAAAAATAAATTCGTGTGTCATATGAGGTCTTTTTGGGACATATTATATATCAAATTGAAGGTCGTGTAATTTAGTTTTGAACGCTCTTAACCTTTCGTTCATACAACATCCGGACAAAAAGATATAAGCATCGGAAGAAGGGCCAATGGTAGGGTGCCAAGCTAGCACCTCTTTGACTTTTCAAGAGTTGATATATATATATATATATATATATATATATATATATATATGTTTTCATAGAAAAGTACCAGATAAACCCCCAAAAACCTACCCTTAATCTCTCTACAAAGGTTCAAATGAAGATTAACATCCCGGGTACGAAATCAAGAAGCGATAACATTAGAACGATCCCTACGATTTAAGTATCGCTATATCGCCTTTCCTTTTCTTTGTGGTTGGAGTTTTGGATGGTACTTCATAGTTAATAAAATATCTACTTTCTGTATTTAATCTTTTAAATGTCAAAGAAGGTTGAGAAATCTGTTTCCTAATAGTTAGAACTCACAGGACGGTGATCGGAATTCGTGAGTTTGATTTATTTCACTTTTAGTGGACTGTTTGCTAGTCCAGTCATGTTGGCCCCTTGTGCTGATGTTTTATGGAGTTTTGGAGGAGAAAAGGTGTGGAGAAACTCCACATAATGAAGGAATATTGGGCTGCTTGTTTGTAGTTACATTTTTTAGGTTGTTTGGCCCTACTTTGGTTGTCGTTTTATGTATGTAAGTGATTAGGGTGTGTGGGCTATTTTGTGGTATATTGTGATGGAGATAAGGTTGGAAAATGATGCATACATGTTGTTATTGTTGTTTTTGGCATATGGTATTGGAGGAGGGCCTTGTTACAGAGGAGATGCTGCCCAAATTTACGTAAACGATCTACTAGTTTAAGTTGCGGACTTAGGCTTTACTCACCACTGATTTTGAATCTCCTTATGCTGTGGTAGCTTGAGTTGAGTTGTTTGAAGAATTGATTGGAAAGTATCAAAGACTCAAAGGAGTTAAGGTATGTTAAGGCTAAACCTTTCCTTCATTTTGGCATGATCCCGTAACTACATTCGTTTGATAACGGGGCATAAAGAGAAGTTCTTATTCCTGAATTTATGTACATTATCCTAGTCTCATAAGCTACAGTATTCTCCCTTATCGGGACTTCATATTCAGTTTAGTTTTGCCTTCTTTCAGCCAAGAGAGCAGAGAGTCTATATATGCAGTTTACAGTATTTTCACCACCATCGAGCTATAATCGATGGGCAGGCCCCTATTGGGCAACCTCTGATCAGATGGTAAGTTATATACCAAGCCTACTATGGCTGAGTGCCTATGAGCAAGCCCAGAATGGCTGAGTTACAGAGTCTAGTATGGCCGAGCGCCTATGAGCGAGCCTACTACGGTAGAGCAGTTACACATACCGAGCCTTATAGGGCCGGACAACTATTTTACTTATTATATTGAGAGAGATGAGTCACTATCAGCAGGTAAGCATATTTTCAAATTATATTTGACTCCCAGGTACTTCGAGTTATATAATTATCAGTTTAGTTTTAGCTTTCAGTTATTTTGTTGCCTTCCATACTTGGTACATTATTTCTTACTGACGTCCCTTTTGCTGGGGATGTTGCAGTTCATGCATGCAGGTCCTGATAGACAGGTGGATAGACCTTCCTAGTAGACAAAGTCAAACATTAGCTTGGTTGGTAAGCTCCACTTTCTCGAAGTTACCAGGTCTATACCTTAGAGTATTTTATATATACAGGTTTGATGGGTAGGTCGAGGCCCTGTCCCGACCATGATACAGTTCAGTATAGGCTTGTAGACGAGTCCTGTACATTTTTTATATCAGTATTGTGGCATTACCATCCCTATGTAGATGTTTAGTTTGGTATTGCTGGTTGTAGACGTTAGTCTGGGTATTCTCCCTTTTTCCCAGATACTTCTTAATATCGTGGAACCACAGATTTTTGTCAATCTCTTCTTCAACATGAGCACAATAAGTCGGCTGCTTATGAATTCCTATTGGGATAGGATTAATGAAATTCTTGTCTAGGTGTTGTATCATGGAAGACAAAGTGTCTAACGCATCTGCGAACTCATTCAAAATCCTTGGGACATGTTTGAACTCTATCGTTGTGAACCTCTTGATCAGCTCTTGTACACAGTGCAAATATGGCAATATCTGGGTGTTCTTCGTAGCGCATTCCCCTAGAACCTGGTACACCAAAAGATCGGAATCTCCGATTACCAGCAGCTCCTGAACATTCATGTCAATGGCTAACGTGAGTCCTAAGATGCAGGCCTCATATTCCGCCGTATTGTTGGTGCATGGAAACCTAAGTTTTGCGGATACCGGATAGTGTTGGCCGGTTTCTGATACTAAGACAGCTCTGATACCTACTCCTTTGAAGTTTGCTGCTCAGTCAAAGAACATCCTCCAACCATCATATGCCTCAGTGATATCTTGTTCTACAAATGACACCTCCTCATCGGGAAAATACATTTTCAATGGTTCGTATTCTCCATCTACGGGATTTTCTACCAGATGATCCATCAATGCTTGCCCTTTGACCGCCTTCTGAGTTACATAGACGATGTCAAACTCTGTCAGCAATATTTTCCACTTTGCTAACTTACCCATAGGCATGGGTTTGTGAAAGATGTATTTTAGCGGATCCATCCTTGATATGAGATATGTAGTATATGCACAGAAATAATGCCTCAACTTCTGAGTTATCCATGTCAAAACACAGTAGGTGCGTTCCAACAAAGAGAACCGGGCTTCATACGGCATGAATTTCTTGCTCGGATAATATATCGCCTGCTCCTTTCTTCCAGTTTCATCATGTTGTCCCAAAACGCAACCAAAAACCCCATCTAATACAGACAAGTATAGAAGCAGATGTCTTCTTGGCTCTTGTGGTACCAGAATGGGCAGTTTAGATAAATACTCCTTGATTTTGTCGAAGGCTTTCTGGCATTCTTCAGTCCAGCTTGTTGCATCATCTTTCCTCAATATCTTGAAGATTGGCTCACATATCACGGTTGATTCTGCTATGAAGCGGCTGATGTAATTGAGGCGACCTTAAAAACTCATCACATCTTTCTTGTTCTTTGGAGGTGGAAAGTCTTGGATAGCTTTGACTTTTGATGCGTCTAACTCAATCCTCGACGACTAACGATGAATCCTAACAGCTTTCCAGTAGGGACTCCGAAGGAACATTTTGCAGGATTCAACTTCAAATTGTATTTTCGAAGCCGGTCAAAAAACTTTTTCAAGTCTGCTATGTGATCCGAACTCCTTTTAGATTTGATGATAACATCATCCACGTACACCTCTATTTCCTTGCGTATCATGTCGTGGGAGATGGTTGTCATGGCTCTCATGTAGGTGGCTCCAACGTTCTTCAAACCAAGTGGCATCATTTTGTAACTGTATATCCCCCACAATGTGATAAAGGTTGTCTTTTTGGCATCCTCTTCATCCATCCAGATCTGATGGTATCCTGCGAAGCAATCCACAAAGGATTGGAGCTTATGCTTGGCACAGTTCTCAATCAGTATGTGTATGTTGGGCAACGGGAAATCATCTTTGGGACTCGCTCTATTCAGATCTCAGTAATCATCATATACTCTAACTTTCCCATCTTTCTTCGGAACTAGCACAATGTTGGCGAACCAAGTCCGGCATCCGACCACTCGGAGAACCTTGGCTTTGATTTGCTTGGTGACCTCCTCTTTTATCTTCAAACTCATACTTGAACATTCTGGGCTTCTGCTTTACTGGAGGACACATGGGATTGGTGGGTAGCTTGTGAGCCACTATGGATGTGCTCAAACCAGTCATATCGTCAGAGGACCATGCAAAGATATCTTCATACTCTTTTAAGAATCTGATGTACTCTTCCTTCTCTGACAATGATAGCTGAATGCTTATACGTGTTTCCTTGACCGTTTCGGAATCCCCTAAAGTAACAACCTCAGTTTCCTCCAAATTAGACTTTGGTTTGTTTTCAAAATCCTCTACTTCTTTGACACTATCCTCGGGTATTATATCATCTTCCAGATCCTCGGAATCACTTTCCTTATGTTGCGTTGTCTCATTACATGTCACAGTCGTATGTTCATTGGGGTAGGTAATAATAATGCTGAAGAGAAAAATGCATTAATAAAATCTTAAAAACGTCAACAAGTGCGACTCGATGGCTCGAACAATTATTTCAAAACAAAATACTGAAAAATGTCTCAATTGCTCAAAACTATTTTTAAAGTAATTATGCTCATTTGCCAGGCTACCCAGGAACTCGACGGGCCCGGGATGGTGCGGCGGTCCAGTTCTTGAGAACGGGTCCTTTCTCCACGGTCTGAATGGTAAGGTCTTCCTCTCCTCCTCCTCAACTATTGCACTGCATTCCATATCTTCTTCATCTAGAAATAGCTTCCTCATGCAAGATAAAACTTCATCTTCCTCAGATCCCCACATCATGTCAGCTTGATGGAATGTCTTGTGCATAGGTGGTACTGGTTTTTCTAGTGGATAATAAGGACCACGCAATGATGGTGACCAATTCTGGTATTCCTACCACCTGTATACATATCCGAGTCCAAAAGTCATGCCATGACGCTGTGGTTGTACGGGTTTGGTGATCCCTTGAAGATTTTTGCGGAGACCCTTGCCAAGTTCATATCTCATCTATAGCACTATGCTTTCTGTCTTGTTGCTCGACTATCGGTCTTTTTCAATTGCATTGACTCGTTCAGTACGATGGTATGTTTCTCCACCCAGCTTATTTCTGTTTTCGATGACCGGAACAGTCTGTTTGGTGTAGATGGGGGTTACTTCCATCTCCATGAATGATCACCTCCTGATGATTTCACTCAAACTTCATAGCCTAATACAGGGTTGAAGCCACCGCGCCGGCAGCATGTATCCATTGTCGCCCCAACAACAGGTTGTAAGTAGCAGATATATCTAGCACATGGAACTCGACATCAAACCATGTCGGGCCCATCTGTAGACTGAGGTTGATTTCTCCGATGATGGCTCTCTGAATCCATCAAACGCCTTCACATTCATGTTTCCCATCCGTATCTCGTGCAGGCCTTTACCCAGTCTCTTCGGAGTAGTCAATGGGCATATGTTGAGACTTGAACCTCCATCTATCAAGACCCTGGTGATGAACTTATCCTCAAATTGTACCATGATGTTTAGCGCCCTGTTGTAACTTAGTCCTTCTGGCGGTAATTCATCTTCATGAAAGGTAATTTTATGGCTCCCCAATACCTGTTCGACCATGTTAGCCATCTTCCCATTAGTGATGTTGGTGGGTACATAAGCTTCACTCAACACCTTCAGCAAAGCATTCCCATGTGTGTCTGAGTTTTGTAGCAGTGATAAGATGGATATTTGAGCGGGAGTTCTGTTCAAGAGGTCAACAATAGAGTACTCTCTCGCTTGTACCTTTCTCCAAAGATCATCAATGCCAGTCTCGACAATAGGTGGCATAGGTGCAGCTTCCTTGCTTGTTCCTCCCAAGTTCTCATGTGTATAAACTCCGTTAGTTCTAGTCATACCTTGTGCCGCATTTGTTTCCTCCATTTTTGCTTTTTCTTTTCTTCTTGCTTCCGTAACATAGTCCCATGGGATGGCATCAAACTTGTAAGATGGTGTGGGAGCTACCATTATAGTGAAGGGTGTAGATACCTCAACTTCAAATGGTGTCTGGGTCAGTACCATAACTGGTGTCAGGGTGACTGAAGATGTTTTAGGAGCATCCCCCTCTCGAATGAGTCTGATGGACCCCTCCTGATCCCATTCTTCGTCAGTCTCTATCACATTTACTCCCTCACCTCTCTGATCCGGAAGAGGATTGTTACGAACATTTGGTGCAGCTTCCTTTGCTTGTATAACCTTGGTATCGATCAGCGTCTGAATCTTGTCTTTCAATATGCGGCACTCAACAATGGTATGACCCATCATGCTTGAATGATCGGCACATGTGTTATTGGGGTTGATCCACTGGGAAGAATTCTCCATAACAACAGCAAGAATTGAAGTGTGACATAACCGGCAGCCTTCAGTCTCTCGTATAGTGGTCTATAGGTTCAACAATTGGGGTGTATTTTCTAATCGGTTGCGGTCAAAATTTGGTTGTGGTTTTTGGTAGTTTTGGCGAGCAAGTGGTG
The DNA here is from genome assembly GCF_001879085.1 of Nicotiana attenuata. NCBI lineage: Eukaryota > Viridiplantae > Streptophyta > Magnoliopsida > Solanales > Solanaceae > Nicotiana > Nicotiana attenuata. The sequence continues at coordinate 39,593 of NW_017670934.1, forward strand.
GTGAATGGTAATATGCAGGTTGAGTATTATAGGCATGGTAGGTGGTGGCGAGCTGTTGGTATCTGGGAGGTGAGGGTTGGTATGAGGATGGAGGTGTTTGGTATGTGAGAGGAGACTTAGGACCCTGGGCTACCATCACGACACCTATTTCTTTCTTCTTCGAAATACCTCCTGATGGCAAAGCTTTATTCGTGGCCTGCAGCGCCTCGAAATTGGTCATCATCCCATTCTTAATTCCTTCTTCTATTCTTTCTCCTGACTTGATTATGTCGGAGAATTTGTGATTTTCAATAACCATTAACCTTTCATAATACTGCGGGTCTTGAGCTCGGACAAAGAACTTTTTCATTTGTTCTTCTTCAAGTGTTGGCCTTACCTTTGGGGCTTCTGATCTCCAACGAGTATCATACTCGTGGAAGGTTTATGTCGGTTTCTTCTTGAGATTTTGAATGTATAAAATGTCTGGCGTGTTTTCCGTGTTAAACTTGAATATATCCATGAATTCTGATGTCATACTTACCCAACTAACCCACGTCTTTGGGTTTTGACTGATATACCAAGATGAAGCATCTCCTGTGAGACTTCGCATGAACAGTTTCATACGGATTTGTTCGTTCTTGCCTACTCCTACAAGCTTGTCACAATACGTTCTCAGATGCACCTTCGGATCACCAGTTCCATTGAACATTTCGAACTTGGGAGGTTTGTAACCCTCCGGCAGTTCCACATCCGGCTGAATACACAGGTCCTCATAGTTTAGACCTTCAACGCCTTTACCACCTTCAACACTCTGAACTCTACCAGTGAGCTTCTTGAGTTCCTCCGCCATGTTTTTAATGAGCAGGTCCTTCTCGATCGATTCGGGTATGTATAGGGTTTGTTGCGGGGTGTTGGGTAAAGTTTCCACATATATCGGATTGCTTTTATAGACTCGGGGAATTTGTGTATAAGGGTGGTCATTGGTTGAGTTTTGAGGATCGGGAGTAGGTTGTGGTGCATTCTGGGTAGTGGTTTGCGGGTATAGAGTTGGATGATGGTGGTGTTGTTGAGGGGTTGGTACTGGCGGCGGGTTAAGGTTCTGGGGAGGTGTAGGATACTGATGTAGTGCAGGAGGATTTGGTGGTGGTTTTTGGTTTTATGTGTTTTGTGGCGGTGTTTGGTTCTAGGTAGTCTGATTTTGCTTGTTAATGTCAGGGACATTGAGAGTGAGGGAAAGGTTTGCCAAATTTTGTTCCTGCTCAAGCTCGCCTTGTAGTTCCAGGATTTTCTGTTCCAAATGTAAGACCAACTCATTCTGCGTCAGAGTACTTCGACCATTTGAAGTTTCAACGTTTTCCTGCCATGGTAGCATTGTCTTTTATGATACCACTCAAATCATCCATTTTTCTTTTTCCTTTGCTTTTGCTTTTAGGATCGATTGGTGGAGAAGGATTTGGAGGACCTATGGATCTAGTGTGATATGCTAACGATGCCAGTATGCACGAACCAACTCGTGGGAATGGGAATAATCAAAAGAAAAGAAAAAAGCAAAAAGGTAACCAAGTTAGGAAGGAATATTAAAAGAGTTTTTGCAATATTAAAACATGTTTCACAAAGTCATGCAATAATTCGCGTCCTAATTTGGGGACCTCATTGTGCCTGAGGTAGGCCTAAGCGACACATAGACTTGGAGAAAATTGTTGCCAACAATTGCGTCATTTCATTAATGCAAAAAAATGAGTCAATCCTTTACTAATCGATAATAATAATAATAAAGTTACTAATGGAATTTAGCCTTATTACAATCGATATCTAAAGCTAAGCTAGAAAGTAGTAAAGAACATCATTTCCTAGTCTACTTGGTCCCTAAAGGACCTTCTCCGTGCTTGGCTCTTTTGACCCCATCAACCAGGTTCCCCAGATCACGCATATCAAACAGTAAGTAAGCTTTTGCTAGATTCCCTCCTTTACTACCATCCGTGCCTTGACAATCTGAGAGTCTCTTTCTCATCATTCCCTTGAGCTCCATCAATCCTTGTTCAAAGTTTTCTAATCTCTCTGTTGACTTAGTGGCAATATCCTTCCATTCCTTTATTGCCTCCATGTTTACTTTGTGTTGTTCCAGATGTTAGCTTCAGACTCGAAAACCTTTTGCGTAGACTTCTATACTTAACCTGTGCCTCAGCAACGTCATCTATGATCTTGTCCTTCAGATTGACTCCTGGCTTAACGTCTCCCGCTACATCGTCCTCCAACTACGATAGATAGAAGTACACATGACCGGCATGATACCTGTCTGGCTCAATGGTTTTTCTTTCCACAATGATCTTTTGGTTCCACATATGTTGTGCCTCGAACTTGAATGGAATAACGTCGCCTTTGAAATCTTCCTTGTACTTGACTATGTTGGAAACCCAAGGTATGACTTGTTTTCTTCCTGCTTGTATCATTACCCTTATAGGAGCATAAGAATATATGTCTCGCAACCCGATCAGTACCATATGAGTAGTCCCTCTTGACCTGATGATGAACTCACTGCTAGGAAACCACTCAAACATCCAATGTACCTGCTCATCTGTCAGATTGCTAAAGAAATGCACCCAACTTATAGCATTTCCAGGTTGTGCAAACCTATCTGGGATAAATGTCATTTTCTTTGGGTGATGGTAAGCTATGTAGTCATTCAACGGCTGTCGCAGAAGCTCTTGACAATACTCTCCTCGCTTAAAGTGTTCCAGCAGCCATACTTGTAGTAAGAGATTACAACCCTCAAAAGTGTCCAAATCCCCCTCTTGCACTGATCTAGAGCATGGTACATTTCAGCTAAGATCATAGGGATGATGGTATAAGTTTGTCCCTCGATGCCTTCCATCAAGGTCCTGGCGACCATGGCTAAGCGAGTATGAATCCTTCCTCCTTTCATTGGAAATATCAACAACCCCAAGAAGTAGACGATGAACACATAAACCCGGCGGTGCGTCCAACCCAAGGAAGTAATGGCAACTTCATCATGATGAAGACGATACTCATTTCTATGCCCATAACGCTCGTAAAGAAATTCAAAAAGGGTGTATGATTTCTTTAAACAGAGCAGTTCATCATTTTTCTTAAAACCCAACATCTTTAGAAAACTGCGGGGGGTGCGATTCTCTGGTACTAGTAATCCCGGACTATCCCATGGCAACTTAGCGAAGCCTCCTATTTCTTCTAGGAGAGGAGCCATTTCTATATTGCCAAATCGAAAGACAGATCTTTTCGTCCCAAAAGATGGTAGCGGCCTCAATCAATGCCTTGTTTGGTCGAATGTTAAGCAAAGATGGCAGGTCACCAAGTAATCTTCTCATATGATTCTTGTTGCAAGGTGCAAGGTCTTTCCACCAGTCAAGTCTCAAAGGTGGGATGTTTTGGACCATACCGAACTAGGGACTTCGTACTTCATTTTCTGCAAACAACCAAAGGTTAGCCTTTTCCCCCTCCAGATTTGACTATTTATGCAATAATGATCAACACCTTCGCACAGTTTCTCACAGTAATGCATGTTATATGATAGTGTCCATTGGGATTGTGGATATCCCATAGGACTTTTGACAAGGTTTATCTTAGTGGGTTGTTACGTTAATAACGCTCTAACCCGTACTAGGTTTAGCATGATGCATGTACATTTCAAGTTGGAGTAGGTTTTCTAGAATGGTCTAGACTGGTACTATCTAGTAGAAACCTTCAGAGGGGAAGGCACGGGACCGTCGATTCCACCGTTGATCGACTAGTCTACCGCAAATAAGCCTTTTCGATTTAAAAAAGGAAACTTTGGAAGAGCGCGAACACTCATCAAGCGCCACTATGTTGATAATTGGCACGAGTGGAGTATGATGTTGAGCATGCTTTATGCAGAAACAATAACACATTGCCAAGTATTTGCATGATAAAATACAAAAAAGCAGTAAATACGATAGCAAAGTAAACATGGAAAACATAGAAAAGAAAGACAAAAGGAAGAAGTCAGTTTAGTTCATAGAATATATGCAGGAATGTAATAAACCAGGTAAGGAAGTAGGCATGATCTAGAAGTTTTTAAAAGGATGAAGAGTGGTCATAGCAAATAAAGGTGAATAGGGGAAGGGATGTTCATGTCATTGCAGATTTAAACAAATAAAGGTGAGTAGGGGAAGAAATGTGCATGTCATAGCAGATTTAAACAAATCAAGGTGAGTAGGGGAAGGGATGTGCATGTCACATCAAATTTAAACAAATAAAGGTGAGTAGGGGAAGGGATGTGCATGTCGCAGCAAGTTTAAACAAATAAAGGTGAATAGGGGGAGGAATGTGCATGTAACAAAGAAAGTAATCCACATAAGCCAAGTTCATTATATAAGAGCCTAAGTGTAAATTCCCGGCAGAGTCGCCATGCTTTCGCGCCCCATTTTCTCGCGAAAGCGGGTTTCGACGTGCGACAACTCTTTTAAAGGAAAGTATTAAAAGAGGAGAGTCGCCACCTAATAATTTTTAAGGTGCGTTAGGGAACCTATTTGCAAATAACTCTATTTGAGTGGTCAACGTCACCAAAGATCGGGTAAGGGCTCAAATTACCTCAAAGAGAAGGTTAGGCACTCTTTGAGATCCACAACTGTGGGTCCCGACCGAACTTTAAACTATGTGGATTATGTAATTAGGCTAGATGATCAAATAAACAAAAGAAAATATAAAAGTTGAAGAGTTTTATTATAACACATGGGAGTTGGTACAAATCTTTAATGATTACAAGGGGTACGGATACATTGGTCTATGTTTAAATGACTAAGTGTAAATGGCGAGTATATAAAATAGAAGGGGGGTCCTAAGTTTTTTAGCCTAAATGATCACCCCGTGCAACATAAATAATACTTCACAACTCCCTTTTGATAGGAGTTTCTCATATTATTCAGCGGGCACAGACCATCATCTCTTACTACCCGATTACTATGTTGAAGTTGTTTACCTAAAGCGTTCTAATTCAACTCTAAGTCATATCCTATGCGTGCATTACACGTCCCATGCCTATGGTCCAGAAGGCTTTGGACCTCTATTTGGGTGGTTCTAGACTTACATAGGTTGCTCAAAAATGATAAAACTAATCGTGCATTCAAAACAAATAGGAATGCACATAACATCAAAGAGTGGCTCATGTTAGCTTCCACACATAAACAAGGAAGCACGCAAACTGATTTCTAGTATTAGGCAGTAGAACATTTCAAAATTAAGACTCAAAATCTTTTAGTCCTATAGGCATGATCTCTATATGATTCCGGTACCAAACAGGTAATGCTGAATTTTCTAGGCTAACGTATGGTAGATTAGATCGTTATAAGTCCTATAGACATGGTTTCTAAGTGATTCCGATTTCTAGTAATACATATAAGCAGCGTTCAGGCGAACTAAAACATTGCAAATCCTATAGGCATGATTTCCAAGTGATTTTGGATTCTAGTAATATATGGGCAGTTCTGCAATTTCTGGATTAACGCGTAGGCAAACTGAATATTGCAAGTCCTATAGACATGATATCTAATCGTTTTGCGTAAAAAGTTAGTGAAACAATCGTAGTTCTGAATTACTAGTGCTGATTTATAGGCATGCATCTTAAACAAGCGACAGTGTAATAGAAAACGACAGGAACAGTTTATTAGAGTATTAGAACCCTATAGCCATGATATCTAGATGAGCAGTACAATAAAAGTAATTGATGAAATTGATAGACTGATTATTTGAAGTCCTATAGGCATTATATCTACATAAGTGAAAACATTGCATTGATGCGCCCTGAGAAATGTTATCTAAGAGTGTTGAATAGTAGACATGGAAACAGGTATAGCAAATACTGGAACTAACATGTCTTGACAAATTAAGTGAAGTGTGTGCAGGACTCCTATAGGCATGATGTCTATCAGTGTACAGAAACAACAAATAGTTCACATAGATCCTATAGACATGTTTTCTACCCTTTCATGTAAGTACTAGAATACCCATTTTACCCCAATTTCACCAAATCCCTAATTATTTGTTTACAAATTATTACAAGCCCAAGAAGAAATGATAATAAGCCCCGGTATTACAGTATTGAATTAACTACAGGCCCCACAAATAGAGTAGGCCCAAGAGGAGATACCCCAGGACTGCATGGGCCTTCAACAAGCTTATTCTTCGAACCAGCAGCAAACCCAGACCCAAACTCGACTCGAGATTAGAGTATGCCAGTTACAAACTTCAAACTCATATATAGACCCATACCAAGCAGACGTGGAGAATTCACCCACTCTGTAGTGGCATATGAACAACTTAACCAAACTACTACTTACTGAATTAGTTAAGAAAAACTCTAAGTCGACACACTCAGTTCTTAAGGCTATAGCTATCAGCAATTATAAACCAAAGGCACATATATAAGACAACATTAAATTGGGACGCACATGAGACATATATGAGGCAGGTTCAGGTTCGTATTTCCAAAAAATAATGTTTGAAGTGACAGTATCTAGCAACACGAGCTAGCAGACAATTTCACGTAGAGTTTCAAAATAAAACATGATTCAGCACCAGCCGAAAGAACTTCAAATGATAATCTAGCATAATCATAGGCAGGAAGCAAGTAGAGCACAAGTTTTACTTGAAGATTTTAACATGACAGTCTAATAAAAATATGGTTACAAACAGCATAACAACATACTAGTGGCACAGTTTGGCCAACATATCATTCGGTTGAACATGAAACTTAACATGATGAGAATTGATCACAGTACAAAGATTCCAAAGAAACTTATGGTAGGTAAAGAACATATCAGCTATACACTAACATGACATGCAGACATCAGGACTCCTGTCAGTTGATCACACATAAGAGAAGAAGTGGAATATTTATCCTAGAAGTCTTAGGTAATACTAATGACTACAATCATCAGGATTACAAATAGCAGAGAAACATGTTTAGGCTAGATATTAAGACAGTATTGTAACATGGGATCCATATAGTTATTGTCAGATTGTAAAGAACAGTTGATTAAACACAAAAACTCAGCATAAAGGAATTCATTCAAGCAAAGAGATGATCACATAAGAGTTTCAGTATAAGACCCAAAGCAAGGCATGAGGAGGGTCTCATAACAAACAATAGGTGATCAGGATAGTCAGAATCATTAAAATAGCACACATATAATAGGCATGTGTCGAAGCTTAAAGCTCAAACAAGTTCAGATGCTAGAAAAACACAGTGGCACAGAATTTATTCCAAATGAAAACAAGAATACCAATAGAGGTGAACAATAGCACATTGATTCACAAAGGCCTAAATGACATGAGCATAAAAAGCATGAACACAAGCAAAAAATTAAATTATGAGAGTCTCAGTACTCACCAGTTTGCAGAACTAAAGAGCAAATAAGGTAGAAAACTAAATTCCAGCAGCACTTTTATCTTCAATAGCAAAGAACAGCAAAACCCCCCAAAATCCCAGTGCGTCAAAGTTCCCAAGTGTTTCAAATGAACCCTAGGTAGTGCTCGCACTGAGAAAGAGCAACAATCGATTTTCTAGTGGCCTAAGCTTTCAGCTGGCCAAGGTCTCGAATTTCAAAATAGTATAGAATGAGAGAATAAGAGAGAGTGACAGCATTAATTTCAGTGAAAAATCCGTTTTAGGGAAATTAGGGGAAGGGTTTATATAGTGTTGAAATTGACCTAACAAACAAAGAAAAGAATTGATTAAACATAAACAAGGAAAGAAAATATCGCATGCAAATCAGAATTAGTAGAGGAGATGTAGAATCTCAAACCCTAGTTGGGTCCAGTTGCTTGAAAATCAAATCAAAGGAGCAAATCGCTCCTTGTTGAGCGTATATAGACGGAAAATCGCATAAAATCCAACGATTCGAGTCGTTCCAGTCCGATCTTAGAAGTGGTACTTGCCATAGTTAGGCAAGTACCTATGTGATACCATAAACGGACGACCAATAACGAAAGAGGGCTAATAAGGTAAGTAGATAGCAGGTGGATTCCATTTCTAGGTCGGAATCAGAGAGAATCAAGCAACGAATACTAGGGTTTGGAGAAGAGAGGGGAAGGTTCGAGAGAGTACAGAGGCGGCTGACTAACAGGAGTGGTCTCTGGGGTTAAGGTTACGGGGATATAAGGAAAGGAGGGGGATTATTATGGGCCTTTGATCATTTGAGATAAACGGCCAGGATCGAAAGGGGAGTGGGGCGGGTCGTTTAAACGGGTACCGACCGGGTTTGATTAAGGGGTCGTTTGGCTTGGGCTGGGAAAATTGGGCCAGGGATTTGAGGAGTTTGGGCCACTAATGTGGTCCAAAATTGTATAATTTGGGCTACAAACTAAATACACAAAAAATTGTTAATAAAAATAATTTATAAAACTATTTAATATATAATAAAATATTACATGTGCAATAAAATCATTGAAAATAATGACTTAATATAATAAAAATATACAAAATGCTATTTTAGCATGAGTAACGTAATAAATGTAATTATGCATAGCGTATAGGCTATTATTGCAAAATTACGTAAATAGCCTAAAAATACAAATATAATTATATAAATGAAGCAAAAATATTATGAAAAATATATGTGGATGCAAATAATAATTTTGGATTATAAGTCATCAAAAAACAATTTAAAGGGGTAATTAATAAATATTAAAGTAATTTAAATGCAAGAAAAATTAATTTTAAAGCTCTAAAAATCATGAAAAAAATATAAAATATTTGTATAAATCCTATAAATTAAGTAATGATGCAAAATGATATTTTGAAAGTATATATACTTATATTAAGAATATGAGGGCAAAATTGGGTATCAACAACTAGAGGTGCTTAATATTCTCAAGAGGACGTTTTTTAAGGTATTTGAATCATATAATATCCGTATCATAAGTCTTGAAGTCAAACGAGTTATGAAACAAAAGTCGATAAAAGTTGTCGCAACTTACATTCATAATTTTACTTAAACTTTAGGTCAAATGTTACTAAGCTTTTCTCCGAATTATTTACTTGGAATTACGGGATGATCTATCCACAAAATTGAAGATCTATGAGTCTATTTTCCAACGCATTAAATCGTTCCTCGATACGATATCAGAGTAGAGAGATATTCGCATTTTCACGAGACTGCACAAGCAGCTCTCTATGGGCCCACATAGGCGGTTGAGATATACTGATATATGTGAGACGACTTAACCCCGTCTTAACTCATTCTTTTCACTCTTTTCAGACCCTAGACACCTAAAAACTCTCTCTCAAGGTTTTCTAATGATCCAAGACTGAAACAAAGGGCAAACAACACAAATCAAGTGTCGGAAATTCCATGGCGCTAGTAAGTTTCTTGTTCTTCTTGTTGTTACTGATTTTTGTGTGGTTCGAGATCGTGTGGGAGGTTGTTTTAAGTGTTTTAAGTTCTGTAAAAAAACTCTCTCAAGTTTTTAATATCAATCCTAGGTGATTTCAAGTCTTCCAAAGTGATTCTAGTGCCGAAAAAACCCGAATTAATTGCTAGTTTCGCTTCCTTGTTCTTGTGGCAGCATTGGAAGGATATTTCGTGGTGAATTAAGGTCAAACTGGAGTTGTTATATCTGTTTAAAGGTAAGTAACCTCCTACTCTACATGTATTTAAGATTATCCAAGTTGCGGCTAAGTCGTTGAAGCTAGAACTTGTGAGTTATCTATCGAAAGGCTTGTTAGTAATGTTGTTGGTTGGTGGACTGTTTTGGGAAGCTTAATATAATTATTATTGATGTTGTTTGGGCTGTTTATTGATTGTTTTAACTTGTGGGAAGTCATATAAATAGGGGAGGTGCTGTCTGTTTCATCGTAAAATAGGTTGCGGTTGATGTATAATAGTTACGATGCTTAAATGATAACGATAGTATAATTTCTCTTATTATAGAATAAGGAGTCGTTACATTTGCATAGCTTGAGGTTGGGAAGTATATACAGGGTATGTGAGGCTATCCATTTCCTTTTTTTGCACGACTCTGATTGTACATAATGTAATGAACGAGCTTCCAAAGATATTCCACTCTAAGAAGCTAGCAGTACTTACATTGTTTCCCTTCTTATGGAACGACTGATGTTGATGTTACTTCTCTTATTCTTATGTCATCAATGTTGTTGGTACTTCCTGATTCTTATAAGATCCTTGACGAAGAGTTAGTCCTAATAACGTGTACGGAGGATACCGACCTTACCTCACTCCAAAAGGTTCAAAATGTGATTCCAATAAGTCCAGCATCATATATATGTATCTATTTTACTCTACCGAGTCACGCAATAGTCGGTCGGGTGTGTCACATGTTGTGGCACCACTGATCAGTTAGGTTTTACCGAGCTCCACGTGGCTGGTTATGATTCTACCGAGCTTATGATGGCCGGGTATGTTTTTACCAAGCCTATTATGGCCGGGTACGATATGATGATGATGATGACCATAGAGGCATACGCTTTTAAACGTTTATGTATATATAATACATAAACGTTTATGTGTGTATATATATATATATATATATATATATATATATATATATCATGAAATGCATGATATATATATATCATGCATTTCATGTCAGAGGTACACAGATGTTACAAGTTGTATATTTTCTATCCCTGTTTACATTACTGTTCTTATTTATGCTTTCCTGCCTTACATACTCAGTACTTTATTCGTACTGACGTCCCTTTTATTTGTGGACGCTGCATGTCGTGTTGCAGGTCTTGATAGACAGGTAGGCGAAGCTCCCCCACCACAGTAGGCTGCCCAGTTCAGCGGTTATTGGCAAGATACCTTGTCCAGACTTGTTGTGATATTGGTATTATGCACTTTTGTTATAGACATTATGGGTATATCGGGGCTCTGTCCCGGCAATTTTGCAACACTTATGTTCCTTTAGAGGCTCATAGACAAGTGTCGACTCATGTATAGTTTGTATTGCCTTGTCGGCTGATTTTTGTTGTATACTCTCTCATGACAGCATGGAGCTCGTACCTTATATATAGCTTCATGACAGCCTTGTGGACCCATGTTATGTATGTTCATGCCATTATCTGTCATTGTTGGTTGTTCATGTTTCATGTCTACCATTCATGTCTATCTCATCGGCCCTTATAGATAATAAGAAAGGTTAGATAAAATTTATATTGGTGCTCGGCAGGTATGGCCCGGATGCCAGTCATGGCCCTCCAGTTTGGGTCGTGACATTCAATTTGTTTGGGGGTTTCATTGATCAAAGAGTTGATAGCAAGGATCGATCTCGGTGTAAATACGCATAGAGTCTTCGCACTATTGAAGAAATTTTGAAATAAGACTATCTTATCCAGGTACGTCTTAGATCCGATCTCTGGCATGTAAATAAATTTTAAGCACGAAAATATCTGCCTATGATTATTTAGTGTTACTATCACGGCCCCAATTTCACTCCTTAGGATGTCATGACGGCACCTAGTCTCTAAGACTAGGTAAGCCTTACAAACATGCGGAAGTGAATGAAACAGTAATTTAGAATCTCAAAACTCAACGACATATATAAAAGGGAATCCTCTACAGCTCAATGTGAATACAATAGCCCAAAACCCGGTGTAAAACAAGTCACAAGCTTCATGACAATACCAAAATCATTGCTATACAACTGTGTCTAGTATAGAAGCAAAATATAAAAAGGGATAGAAGGGGACTTCGAGGCCTGCAAACGCCGGCAAGTATACCTTGAAGTCTCCGCAGTAGAATCCCAGCTAATTCCTGGGCTGGTAAAAAGTACCTCAATCTGCACAAAAAGATGTGCAGAAGAGTAACATGAGTAAACCACAACGGTACCCAGTATGTACCAAGCCTAACCTCGGTAGAGTAGTGATGAGGTCAGGTCAAGGCCCTACTGGAAATAAATAAAAGACTGAACAAATGTAGGCAGTGTAATAATGATAGTAATGAAATTGAAACAACGAATAGTATATCAAGGTTAGCTACAAAGAACTAAGGCAAATAGGCAACACGGAGAAAGACAATAATTAATATACAAGGGAAGCAAACAAACAAAGTCAAATACAGCAAGTAGAGAAAGGATCACAAGGGCCACTACCGAGGTACCGCCTCGTAGTCGCAAATCATAAAAATAACTCACAATTTTTCCTTATATCATCGCAGGAGCCTTTATATTTAGTTTTGAAAATTATTTTTACCAAAAAAGCCTCCTGCGTTTTAGCCTACCTGACCACACACATGGCTTCTAGTAGTTCCCCCTACTAGCCACGCGTATCAAGCCCACCTTATCTCACCGTATGCGTTTCAACACCCATACCTTATACCACCGCATGCGTATCTTTATCACAAATCGCACCTTAAGTGCCCAATATTACAATGTGCCAGAGAAACCAAACAATAACAGAATTTCACAATGGGGAGCCCACGGCTCAACCACAATGTACACAAAGTCTCAACAATCACAACCAGAAGAATAACTCAATAGAATGATATTTAACAACTTAACACTTTGTCTTAATAGGAGTCACAACCTTTGCAACTCAATACCAATTTCAACAATAAGATCTTCCAAGAATAGCAATTTAAAATAAAGAATTCAACAGTTAAACAATGAATATGGAATAAGGAAACAAGAATTTCAACTAAATATGTAGACAAATGAATACAACATCGCGAACCTTCCAATCCGCACAACTCTTCTGTCTATATTGGGCTATGCGAAGTCGATCCTGAATCAATTTAACCTTTTCCAAAGTATCCTGAACCAAGTTTGTTCCTAATAGCCTAGCCGCACTCGGCTCAAACCAACCCACTAGAAACCGACACCATCTACCATAAAAAGCCTCAAATGGGGCCATCTGAATGCTCGACTGGTAGATGTTGTTGTAGCCAAACTACACAAGCGGCAAGAACTGATCCCAAGAACCCCAAACTCCGTCACATATGCACCGAGCATATCCTCCAGTATCTAAATAGTGTGCTCGGACTGTCCGTCCGTCTGAGAGTGAAAAGTTATGCTCAACTCAACCCTTGTGCCTAACTCATGCCGCACGTCCCTCCAAAACTGTGATGTAAACTGCGTACCCCGGTCAGAGATGAGGGATACCGGCACGCCATGAAGCCTGATAATCTCGCGAATATAAACCTTAGCAAGCTGCTCTGAAGAATAAGTAGCCACCACTGGAATGAAATGATCAGACTTGGTCAACCTAACCATAATCACCCAAACTGCATCGAACTTCCTCTTAGTCAGAGGGAGCCCAACAACAAAATCCATAGTAACCCGCTCCCATTTCCACTCTGGAATCTCTAGCTTCTGAAGCAATCCACCTGGCCACTGATGCTCATACTTCACCTACTAACAATTTAGGCACCGACCTACATGCTCCACTATGTCCTTCTTCATTCTCCTCCACCAATAATGCTGCCTCAAGTCCTGATACATCTTGGTGGCACCAGGATGAATGGAGTACTGCGAACTGTGAGCCTCCTGTAGAATCAACTCACGCGAACGATCTACATTGGGCGCACATAGCATGTCCTACATATGCAATACACCGTCCTCTCGAATAGTGACCTCCTTGGCATCGCCGTGCTGAACCGTGTTCGTGAGGAGTAGATGGGGGTCGTCATATTGACGCTCTCTGATACGATCATATAGAGAAGACCGAGAAACCACACAAGCTAAAACTCGACTCGGCTCCAAAACCTCTAATCTAACAAACTGGTCGAAGGCCTGAACATCCAATGCTAATGGCCTCTCTACTGCCGGTAGATATGCTCAACCGCCCAAGCTCTCCACCTTGTGACTCAAGGCATTATCCACCATATTGACCTTCCCGGGATGATACAAGATGGTGATATCATAGTCCTTGAGTAACTCTAGCCACCTTTACTGATGCAAGTTAAGATCTTTCTGTTTGAACAGATATTGTAGACTCTGGTGGTCGATATATACCTCACAAGGGACACCGTACAAATAGTGCCACCAAATCTTCAAGGCAGGAACAATAGCTGCTAACTCAAGGTCGGGGACATGGTAATTCTTCTCATGCACCATCAGTTGTCTAGACGCGTATGCAACCACCCTACCGTCCTGCATCACTATCGCACCGAGCCCAATACACGATGCGTCACAGTATAAGTATAAGACCCCAAACTCATAGGCAACACCAACACTGGGGTTATAGTCAAAGCAGTCTTGAGCTTTTGAAAGCTCTTCTTACACTCCTTGATCCACCTGAACGGAGCACCCTTCTGAGTCAATCTACTCATAGGTGCTGCAATAGATGAGAAACCTTTTACAAATCTATGGTAATACTCCACCAAACCAAGAAAAATCCGGATCTTCATAGCTGAAGACTGCCTGTGCAAACTCTGGATTGCTTCAATCTACTTCGGATCTTCCTTGATCCCCTCACTCGACACCACATGGCCCAAAAATGCTATGGAATCAAGCTAGAATTTACATTTTGAAGATTTTGCATATAACTTCTTTTCTCTCAAGGTCTGGAGCACGGTCCTCAAGTGCTGCTTATGATCCTCCCGACTTCGAGAGTACACCAGAATATCATCAATAACACAGTGGTGATGAGTCAAGATTGGGCTGAAATACATTGTTCATCAAGTGCATGAATGTTTCTGGGGCGTTGGTCAGCCCAAATGACATCACAAGGAACTCGTAATGATCATACCAAGTCCTGAAGGTAGGGTTTAGGATATCTGGCTCCCAAATCTTCAACTGATAATAGCCTGAATGCAAGTCAATCTTTGAGAATACTCTAGCACCTTGTATCTGATCAAATAGGTGACCAATGCGTGGCAATGGATACCTGTTCTTCACTATAACCTTGTTCAACTAGCGATAATCACTACACATGCGCATAGAATTATCCTTCTTCTTTACAAACAACACTGGAGCACCTCAAGGCGACACACTAGGCCGAATGAAGCCCTTATCAAGCAATTCTTGCAATTGCTCATTTAACTCTTTCAACTCTGCTGGGGCCATACGCTAAGGTGGAATAGAAATGGGCTGAACAAATCAATGCCAAAATCGACATCATTATCGGGCGGCATGCCCAGAAGATCTACCGGAAATACATCTGGATAATCCCTTAATACTGGAACTGACTCAACGGTAGGAGTATCAACACTGACATCCCTCACTAAGGCTAGATAAGCATTGCACCCTTTCTCAACCATACACCGAGCCTTTAGAAATAAGATAACCCTGCTAGGAGCGTAATCTAAAGCACCCCTCCACTCTATCAGTGGTAACTTTGGCATAGCCAGCGTCACGGTCTTGGCATGATAATCGAGAATAGAATGATAGGGCGACAACAAGTCCATGCCCAAAATAATATAAAAATCTACCATACTGAGCAACAATAGATCGGCTCTGGTCTCAAAACAACCACGAACAACTAAACACGACCGATACACACGGTCAACAACAATAGAATCTCCCATAAGTGTGGACACATAGATAGGAGAACTCAAAGAATCACGGGATACACCCAAATATGGAGCAAAGTAAGATGACACATAGGAATAAGTAGAGCCTGGATCAAATAAGACTGTTGCATCTTGACGACAAACCGGAACAATACCTATGATGAGTGAGTCGGATGCAACTGCCTCTGTCCTAACAGGAAGAGCATAATATCTAGCATGGCCTCCCCCTCTAGGGCGACCTCTACCTACCTGACCTCCACTTCTAGCTGGCTGTACCGGTGGAGTGGCAACTGGTGCGGTAACCATGGGTAGAGGACCCGGTGGAATACGCGGAGCATGGGTAGTCTATGGAGGTGCACCCCTCATGAGTCTAGTCAACCCCTCACCATATGACGAGATTTATCGCACCCAAAACAAGCTCTCGAATGATGTGCCTGCTGTGGGTAGCTCGAGCCTAATCGACTGGACAGACCATTGAGAGCATCTTGTGTATGAGGTGTACTAGACAATGGCGGTGCATAATAGGGAACCTGAGGCCTAGGAGTGGCCGGAATACCGCTGGAAGCTAGATGTGCTGAATGAACAGGGCGACTCACATAGCCCCTACCATGACAAGCTGCAACCGGGGCACGGGCTCCACTATATGTGCTAGAATCTCGAGGCCTCTTGGCCTCCCCTCCTCTCTCTCCCGGGCCAACATACCCTCTAATATTATAGCGATCTCCATTACCTGCCGGTATGCGATGTCCATCTCCAACTCTCGGGCCATGCTAAATCTGATACCAGGGTTGAGCCCCTCGATAAATCGACGGACTCACTCTCTAACAGTAGCAACCAAGGCTGGTGCATGCCTGGAAAAATCATTGAACCGGACTGCATACTCCGATATGGTCATAGAACCTTGACGTAACAGCTCCAACTCTGTGCGCCATGCATCTTTGAGACTCTGGGAACAAACTCCCTTAAGAACATATCTGAGAATTGAGCCCAAGTGAGTGAAGCTACCTCGGCCGGACTAGCCAACTCATACGCTTGCCACCATTGATAAGCCGCTCCCTTAAGTTGGAACGTAGTGAAAGAAACCCCACTAGACTCCACAATACCCATAGTACAGAGGATATGATGGAACTCCTCAAGAAAACCCTGAGCATCCAGTGATGCCAAACCGCTGGAAGTAGAAGGGTGGTACTTCTTGTACTTCTCGAGCCTGAGCTGCTTCCCCTCAGAAGCTGCTGCCCTAACCTTGGGCTGAATTGAGGCGACCGGCTGTACTGGTATGACCTTTGGGACCTAGTCAACCTGGACCCGCTGCTCTGGGGAACGGGTTGCGGGAGTTTGTGCTCCTCCCCCGGCCTGAGATGTGGCAGGAGCAAGCGGGATCAACCCTACCTAAGCTAGAGTGCAAACATGCTCAGAAACTGGGCGAGGATTTTTTGAAGTGTTGGGGCAGTAACAGGCGTCTCAGGTGCCTGTTCTCCAGCAGGAGCTACTGGTGGCTCCTCTGTAGCAGCTCGTGTAGGTGCTCTAGTTGCACCACGTGGATGTCCTCGGCCTCTACCCGGCCCCGGCCTCTCACGGCTCTAGCAGGGGGCACAGGTGTCTAGTCATCCGATCCGACTGTGCGTGTCCTCATAATCTATGAGAGAATAGAAAGACAGAAATTTAGAATCCCGAAGTCAACAATTTCGCACGATAAGGAATCAAAGAAGTGAAGCTTTTCATAACATTTCCATTGTCTCCCGAAGATAAGTACAGACGTCTTCGTACCGATTTGCGAGACTCTACTAAACCTTCTTATGACTCGTAACACCTATGAACCTAGAGCTCCGATACCAACTTATCACAACCTTAATTTCCCTCCTTAAGATGCCGTGATGACCTACTCTCGCAAACGTGCGGAAGTGAATGAAAAAGTAATTTAAAATCTCAAAACTCAACAACATATACAAAAGGGAATCCTCTACAGCTCAATGTGAATACAATAGCCCAAAACCCGGCATAAAAAAGTCACAATCTCTATGACAATACCAAAATCATCCTATACAACTGTGTCTAGTAAAGAAAGGAAATATAAAAAGGGATAGAAGGGGTCTCCGAGGCCTGCGGACGCCGGAAAGTATACCTTGAAGTCTTCGCAGTAGAATCCTAGCTAATGCCTGGGCTGGTAAGAAGTACTTGGATCTGCACAAAAAGATGTGCAGAAGAGTAGCATGAGTACACCACAATGGTACCCAGTAAGTGCCAAGCCTAACCTTGGTAGAGTAGTGACGCGGTCAGGTCAGGGCTCTACTGGAAATAAATAAAAGACTCAACAAATGTAGGCAGTGTAATAATGATAGTAATGAAATTGAAACGGCGAATAACATATCAAGGTTAGCTACACAGAACTAAGACAAATAGTGCAACACGGAGAAGGACAACAATTAATATGCAAGGGAAGCAAACAACCAAAGTCAAATACAACAAGTAGAGAAAGGATCAACAAGGGCCACTACCGAGGTACCGCCTCGTAGTCCCAAATCGTAAAAATAACTCACAATCTTTCCTTATATCATCGCGGGAGCCTTTACATTTAGTTTTGAAAACTATTTTTCCTGAAATAGCATCCCGCATTTTAGCCCACCTTATCACACCGCATGGATTCTAGTAGTTCCCCTACTATCCATGCGTATCAAGCCCACCTTATCTCACCGCATGTGTTTCAACACCCAGACCTTATACCACCGCATGCGTATCAATATCACAACATATCACAAATCGCACCTCAAGTGCCCAATATCACAACTTGCCAGAGAAACCAAAACAATAACAGAATTTCACAATAAGGAACCGACACCTCAACCATAATGTACACAAAGTCTCAACAATAACAACTGGAAGAATAAATCAATAGAATGATATTTAACAACTTAACACTTTGTCTCAATAGGAGTCACAGCGTTTGCAACTCAATACTAATTTCAACAACAAGATCTTCCAAGAATGGCAATTTCAAATAAAGAATTCAACAGTTAAATAATGAATACGGAATAAGGAAACATGAATTTCAACTAAACATGTAGAGCAATTAGCAAGTAATAGATAACAAAAGTAGACATGTGAAATTAGACTACAAATGATGACTATATATGTTAAGGTAACTCAATTAAAGCATGAAAGGAATTTACATAGTTAAAAACCGATAATTTCCACATTTAGCTTGTGTACACACTCGTCACCTTGCGTACACACCTTTAACACATTACAGTTATCACAAACAACACCAATCCTAAGGGGTAATTCCCCCACACAGGGTTAGGCAAGCCACTTACCTCAAACCATGCTTAATCAATCCACTAGAAGTCCTTTCCCTCGATTATCCAACTCCGAGCGGCTCAAATCTAGCCAAAATAATTTCATACTGTAAATGTAACTATAGAAAACTAATTTAAACAATGAAATTATGATCTTTGCGAAGATTTAAAAAGTCAACCCAAAAAGTCAACTCGGGCCCGCATCTCGAAACCCGACCAAACTTATAAAATTCGAACACCCACTCGATAACGAGTCTATCCATACAAGAATTACTCAAATACTATCTCAAATCGCCTTTCAAATCCTCAATATTTTGCCTATGAATTTTTTACCATTTTCCCCCAATTTTCCAACTCAAATCCCTAATTAGATGATAAAAACAATTATAGATTCGTATAATTTAACCAAAATCGAGTTAGGAATTCTTAACCCAATGATCTCTAAGAAAATCTCCCGAAAATTCGCCTCAAACCGAGCTCTCTAAGTCCAAAATGTGAAATATGAAATAAAACCTCGATTTTGAAAATTAAGTCTGCTGCCCAGCGATTCCTTCATCGCGGACGCGGAAAATGCCTCGCGTTCGCGAAGCATAAAAGTATACTGCCCAGATTTTCTCTTACGCAAACGTGAGAATCCACACGCAAACGCGGTGACAAGAGCTCTCAAGCCTCACGATAGCGAAGCCCTTCTCGCGAATGCTTAGACCGAACGTGTGAGTCCCACCCCAGGCTGCCTTTCCTCTTCGCGAACGCGGATCCTAGTCTGCGATCACAATGCACAGAGTCCTGACCCTTCGCGAAGCGTGGCCTTCTTCGTGAAAGTAAAGGGTAAACCTACAGCAATCTCTGACGACTCTACGCGAACGCGGGAACACCTTCGCGAACACGTAGAAGGAAACCAGAATTGTGAAAAACCAGAACTTCAGCAATTCCTCAATGATCCGAAATGCGCCGAACATGGTCCGAATTACACTCGAGGCCCTCGGGACTTCAACCAAACATACCAACAAGTCCTAAAACATCATACGAACATGCTTGAAGCGTCACATCACATCAAACAACAATACAAATCGGACATCGGTTCAAGCCTAAGAAATTAATGAACTCCCGAATTCCAAAACTAATGTGGATTCCTGCCAAAACAACTCCGAATGACTTCAAATTTTGCATACTAGTCATAAGTGACATTACCGACCTATTCCAACTTCCAGAATCGATATCCAACCCTGATATCAATAAAGTCAACTCCCGGTCAAACATTCTAAAATCTTCCAACTTTCTCCAACTCACGCCGAAATGACCTACGGACCTCCAAATCAACATTCCGGACACGCTCCGAAGACCAAAATAACCATAAGGGGCTATTGAAATCATCAAAACTCCATTCCGGGGTTATTTTCACACAAGTCAAACTACGGTCAACTCCTACGACTTAAACATCCAACTTAGGGACTATGTGTACCATTTCACTCCGGAACTCACCCAAAACCAAAACCAAACACCCCAAAAAGTCACGTAACCACAATATAACATAGAGGAAGCATAAATTAAGGGATGAGGGCTAAAATACTCAAAACGACCGTCCGGGTCGTTACAGTTACGAGCATCTATATGCAATCCTTCAGTGGTATTAGAGCCATGATTTCTTGAGTCTAAAATTATTTATAAAATACTTTAAAATTTTATTTAAAGAGTTCAAACCACAATACCTGTATCTTGTGCAATAGGCAAATTGTTTGAATGCATATCGATTGATATTATTTTATTGTGAATAGAATATGTAAAAATATAAGTTAAACTACTGAGAAAGTTCGAACTTGAATTTGAATTTTTTATTAGATATGACGTTAATCTATATTAGGTTATCCGATTCTACTATTATTTTAATTGTTATTAGTTCATGAAATGTTAATTAATAATAATATTTTGGCATGAATTATTTTTATGTGATATATAAGATAAACATGTTAGAATAAGGTTGAATTTCATTATTATGTCATGTGCTTATTCGTCACATAATTTTAAATTATTTATTACATATGATGTAAATTAATTTAGGACAAGCATGTAGACATATTGAACAAAATTCACATACTACTCCCACTAAAATTTGAATTCTCAAATAATAAAATATAAGATATTTTATTATAAAGTTATCCATCAATATAAATAATTTTATTTATTTCTTATTTATATTGAGCGGCATGATAACCTTGT
This sequence comes from Nicotiana attenuata, assembly GCF_001879085.1. Classification (NCBI taxonomy): domain Eukaryota; kingdom Viridiplantae; phylum Streptophyta; class Magnoliopsida; order Solanales; family Solanaceae; genus Nicotiana; species Nicotiana attenuata. Next base: position 60,549 of record NW_017670934.1, read on the forward strand.
GACTTATAGTTCGAGAATATGTTAAAATTATTTATTGCATTAGATTCATGGATTGGAAGATTTATCTATTTTAAACTAGATGCCTGAACTACCCGGTAGTATAAATTTTAATAAGTTCGTTGCTATTATGATGGTTGAACTCAACTATGCAAATAGGATCGACCTGACTACTAGACGACTATTTGACAAAGAGTTATTTAAGAAAATTATATGGGGATACAATTGGTAAGAGTACCTACCTTTAAAATATATGTCATGACCCGGAATTCCCACCGTCGGGACCGTGATGGCTCCTAATATTTCACTTGCTAGGCAAGCTAATGTTAGAACAATGAGTGAAAATCCCGTTTTTCTTACTATTTGGTCTGTTGCGGGTATAGCATCACAAATGCGAACCCTGCAATTGCGAACTTTCCTTCACAAATGCTAAGAGTGTCTAAGCCTGCTGCCTTCGCAAATGCGACCCAGTGTTCGCAAATGCGAACAGCCAGGATCACAAATGCGATTAAAACTTCGCATATGCGAAGGTGTCCCTCCCAACCCACTGCTAGCAAATGCGATGGCCTCTTCGCAAATGCGAGGCTCGCATTTGCGAGCCAGACATCGCAAATGCGAAGTCTGTAGATCAGTTGCAAGTGCTGCTCTGTTTTCTAAGTTGAAAACACTCCATAGCCTATCGGAAACTTACCTGAGCCCTCGGGGCTCCAAACCAAACATGCACACAAGTCCTAAAATATCATATGAACTTCCTCGCGCGGTCAAATGTCCAAAATAACAACCTTGAACTATGAATTGAACATCAAATCAAATGAGAATTTCAAGAAAACTTTAAAACTTCTATTTTCACAACCGAACATCCGAATCACGTCAAACTAATTCCGTTTCTCACCAAATTTCACAGACAAGTCATAAATATTATAATGGACCTGCGGGCTTCGGAACCAAAATACGTACCCAGTATCAACAAGACCAAACCTCAATTAATTCTTAAAAACCATTAAACTTTCAGACTTTCAATTTTCAACAAAAATTTATATCTCGAGGTAGGGACCTCGAAATTCGACTCCGGGCATATGCCCAGGTCCCAAATTATGATACGGACCCACCGAGACCGTCAAAACACGGATTCGGATCTGTTTTCTCAAAATATTGACCAAAGTCAACTCAATTTAACTTTTAAGGTAAAAATTCTTATTTTTATCAGTTTTTAACATTTAAGCCTTCCGAAAAAATACCCAGACCGTGCACGCAAATCGAGAACGGCTAAAATAAGATATTTAAGCCTTTGAAATACGGAATTTTATTCTAAAACATGAGATGACCTATCAGGTCATCACAATATATGTGAAAATGACTTGAGTTCCAAGGGGCTCATATATATTGTTGAAGGATTCCTTCACTCTACTAATAGAAATAGAGATTTTTTAAATTATAATGAGGGTAAGTAGTTTAAAATAATTAGTGAAAAGTCATTTAGATAAAAGTCCATGTCTTTATGATATATATAAATATGTTCTTATATTATTGCCTTTTCTTTTTATATTTCAGATTTCTCAATATGTCTGTTATATTACTCAGTGAAATACTTGAAGCCAACAAGTTGGTAGGACCAAACTTTGATGATTGGTATAGAAATTGGAGAAGTGCCCCCATGCATGAAAAGCTCATTGATATGATCGATAAGCCTGCAAAGATGGTCCCAAGTCCCAACAGAGAATGATGTTGAAGGAATCAAAGTTTATAAGAAACACTCGGAAGAATGTTGTTATCAAACACATCATTTTCGTTCTATGAGTTCTAAACTCTAGAGAAAATATTAGAATATGAATCAAACTTCAATCATTGAACATCTTAAGAAGATGATTGATACACAATTGGACGGTAAAAACTTGCCAGTTAGACCCCATGTCAATCATGTGATTGATCTTATCGAATAACTTGAGAAGTTGGGGTGCAAGCTTGGTAAAGAGCTTTCTCAAGATTTAATCTTGTAGTCACTATCTGATGCCGAATGTTTTCATTGTAAGAGGAAATGGAATTAGAAGAGAAACTGCAAAGAGTATCTTGCAACTCTAAAGGACAAGAAGCAAGGTGAGACATTAGTAAAAAATATTTTCAAGATTTCTTTAACTACTGCCAATTCTTCACTGTGGATATTAGATACTGGCAGTGGTTATAATATCTGCAAGTTCTTAAAAGAAACAGTTCGAGAAGGTTCAATTGACCGAAATGAATTTCTAGATTCGCAGATTTGTCGACATCAAGTTCGTAAAAAGAACCAAATTCTTGTTGGCGATTATTTATGATAAAGAAAAAAAGGTTCAAGATAAGTAGGAAATTGAAGAAAGGAGAAGTTAATCTACAAGTTGGAAATGGTGCAAAAGTTACAGTCATAGATGTAGGATCAATTTCTTTAATAATGCCTTCGAGCAAAGTACTTATGCTAGATGATTGTTATTATGTTTCTAAATTTATTTTGAATATAATTTCAGCTTCTATGTTGGACAAGCCCGGTTTTCGCGTTAATATAGGCAATGGTATTTGCTTTATTTATTATGGTGATAATTTATATATTAATGACTATCTCCAACATAATATTTACGTCTTACTTAATGTGAATGCTAATTCGATTATGCATGTTTCTAGTCTTAAGAGGAAAAAAGATGATAAAGTAAATTATACATATCTTTGATATTATAGGCTTGGTCATATTGGAGAGAAAAGAATTAGCAAGTTGTACAAGGAAGGGTACATTGACAAGTATGATTTTGAATCATATCCAACTTGTGAATCTTGTCTCAAAGGAAAAATGACCAAATCTCCATTACCAGAAGTGGAGAAAGAGCTTTTATTATTGAGACTAATTCATACAGATGTTTGTGGGCTCATAAAAATTCAAGCTAGAGGTGGATATTCTTACATCATCGCCTTCGCTGATGATATGTCAAGATATAGATTTATGTATCTTATGAAACACAAATCTAAATCTTTTAAAATGTTCAAATGGTTCCGCAGTGAAGTTGAGAAACAGACTAGTAAAAGTATCAAAGTACTAAGGTCTGATAGAGGTGTAGAATATCTTTATAAAAAAATTTACGAGGTATCTCAAAGTGAATGTGATTCTCTCACAGTGGATACTTCCAAGAACACCACAACACAATGGTGTGTCTGAAAGGAGAATCAAGCCTTATTAGATATGGTGAGATCTATGATGGGGTTCATTAATCTTCCAATAATTTTATGGGGATATGCTTTGGAAGCAACAACATACTTACTTAATAAAATTCTCAATAAGTCAGTCTCTAGAATATCATATGAGATATTGAGATGACATAAATCTAACCTTAAATTTATTAAAGTTTGGAGTTGTCCTGCTTTTAGTAAGACACTATAGTCTAATAAAGTTGACTCAAGATCTAATAAGCGTAGGTGTTCATTGGGTATTCCAAAGAAATAATAGGATATTATTTCTATCACCCTTCTGACCATAAGGTGTTTGTGGTTAGAGAAGCAACTTTTTTGGTAAGGGAATTTCTTTTAGAAGAAAATTATAGTGGAAAAATAGAACTTGATGAAGTTCAAGAAACTAATGAATTAACACAAAATCAAGATCATGAGACACAAGTTGAAGAACCTTTATTGGATGTTTTGAAGTTGATAAGAAAGTTTCCATCTTCAACGGATGAACTTCAAGAACTAAATATAGTTCAAGAAAAAGTAAATGAACCGGTTCCAAATCAAATTGAACAACAACTAAATCCAGTGCAAGGTGAGCAAGTTGTACAAGAACCTCTTTGAAGGTATACAGGAGAACATTATGAACCAACTAGATTAAATCTAATAGTACAAGATGATGTATCAAATGAGGTTGATCATAATGATGATGACCCAAAGACCTATAAAGTATGGACTTTAGTTGAAACTTCAAAGGATATAAAATCTATAAGTTGTAAATGAATTTTTATGAAAAAGATTGGAGCAGACAGAAAGGTAGAGACCTACGATGCCCGTCTTGTTGCGAAGGATATCGTCAAAAGAAAGGAATATAGTTCTTCTAGATCTTCGAATCAAGTTGAGAAACAATCTTCTTTTGCCTCAGCAGCTCCCACACCGATGATATATTAAAGTTACCACTGTTATTAGCCATCCAAAAGTGAGATGGATTGGGTTTATTGTATCCATGATTTTCATAGAAACTCCACTGCCAATTATATCCAATTGCCAAGAACCCTGGATATATACTTCATTTAACAAGACATTTCTTGGCTTTGGACCCTTTCTTGTCCAGTTGTCGTACCGGAATGGAATATTTCCTTCCCCTAGGATCCACATGAGGTTCTTCTCCAGTATTTCATTTATTGCACACATAGCTTTCTAATTATGGAATTGCCCTTGCCGCCATTGTGTAGCATTGAGGTGTGATCTTCTACCATATTTTGCTAATATGAATTCCTTTCACAAGGAGTTTCTTGTTCTTAGGCTCTACCATGATTTAGTAGTGAATGCCTTGCATACATCTTGCAATCTTCTGAAATGTATACCTCTCTCACAATATGGATGGCATAGAGAGTTCCAGGCTGTCCAGTAGTGTCTATCTTTACCATCTACGAAAATTGCCAAATTTCTCTCTATTTGACTGAGGACCCATTCTGGTGTGAACACTGGAAAATAATACAACAACAACAACGTTCCAATAAAATGTCACAAGTGGGATCTAGGGAGGGTAGTATGTACGCGGACCTTACCCTGATGGGGCAGAGAGGATGTTTCCGATAGACCCTCGGCTCAAGAAGACGGAAAGAAAACGAGAAGAGATAATATATCAGTATCGTCAACAGAAACCATAGAAATAGTAACATCATTATAAAAAAGTAGAAAATAGATGACATGTAATAACAATAACCAGTAATTAAGGCTCGTAGCTAGGAAAAGCAAAAGGATAGTGTGAACACAACATTAACCACTAGGCATCTAAGATCAACCCTATAAAACCAGCCTCACCCCTAGTTCAAAATAGAATAAAGCTCGACTACCTCCTAGCCTACAACACTAATGATCAACCTCCACACCTTCCTATCAAGGGTCATGTCCTCGAAAATCTGCATCCACGCCATGTCCTGCTTGATCACCTCTCCCCAATACTTCTTAGGTTACCCTCTACCTCTTCTCGTACCCGCCAAAGCCAACCACTCACACTTCCTTGCCGGAGCATCAAGGCTTCTCCTCCACACGTGCCTGAACCATCTAAGCCTCGCTTCCCGCATCTTGTCATCCATAGGGGTCACGCTCACCTTCTCCCGAATATTTTTATTCCTAATCTTATCCATCCTAGTGTGCCTGCACATCCACCTCAACACCCTCATTTCTGCTGCTTTCATCTTCTAGATATGAGAGTTCTTAATCGGCCAACACTCTGACACATACAACATGGTCAATCTAACCACCACTCTATAAAACTTACCTTTGAGTATCTGTGGCACTTTCTAGTCACATAGGACTCCAGATGCTAGCATCCATTTCATCCACCCAACCCCTATACGGTGTGTGACATCCTCGTTGATCTCTTCGTCCCCCTGTATAACCGACCCAAGGTATTTGGAACTGCCTGTCTTGGGGATGACATGTGATCCAAGCCTCACGTCTATGCCCACTTCTCTCGGCTCGGCGCTGAACTTGCTCTACAGGTATTCTGTCTTAGTCATACTCAACTTGAAACCCTTAGACTTAAGGGGCTGTCTTCATACATCCAACCTCTCGTTAACACCGCCTTGCGTCTCATCAATCAGAACTATGTCGTCAGCGAATAATATACACTATGGCACCTCCCCTTAAATATGGTGTGTCAGTACATCCATCACCAGGAAAAATAAGAACGAGCTAAGCGCAGATCCTTGGTGTAACCCTATAACAACCAGGAAATGCTCTGAGTCACCTCCCACAGTCCTAACCCCAGTCTTAGTTTCATCATATATGTCCTTGATCACTCTAATATAAGCTACCGATACACCTTTTTGCCTCTAGGCATCTCCAGAGAACCTCCCTAGGGATATTGACATTCGCTTTCTTCAAGTCAATAAACACCATATGCTGTCATGACCCAATTCCGTACTAGGTCGAGACTGCACCTAACGCCACCGCTAGGAAAGCACAAGAGCGAATCTACCTTATTTTTTTAATCCCCTTTTTAACATATTTTAAGTACACCGGTTTTCATGATATGATGATAAGTCTTTTTAAAACAAGATTCAACATAAAAGTATGTGATCTACTGCAATAAAAGTGACAAATACAACAGTACAAGAGTGCTACACATCCCCCAAAACTTGGTGTCACAAGTACATGAGCAAATATAGGGAATATAAAAAACTACTAAGGCTACTGTCTGAAAGTAATAGACAGGAATAGTAAATAAAATGGAAGGAGACTCCGGTGATGCGGATCGTAGCAAGGCAAGCAGCTCACTCGTAAGTCTCCGTAAAGATTGACTATGCGCCTGCGTGACCGCTGGTGGAACCAGTCTCAGTACCTACACATCAGTGCAGAAGTGTAGTACGAGTATGAAGAACACCACGTACCTAGTAAGTATCTAGCCTAACCTCGAAGAAGTAGTGACAAGGGGTCAACTTGACACTTACTAGAGGTCAATAATAATAATAAGAGTGCATAAAGTAGGCATGATGAGCAAACAACAGGCATCAATGAGTCAAATAAAAGAAATTACAAAAAGTACAGCAAGATCTCGTAACACATCACCGACGTCTCATAACTGACCGTGAATGTACTAACTTAATTATTCAATCTGGAACACGTTTCGATTATTTAGCACGAAGTTGCCGAGGCAAACGGTCCGGTCCCATAAGAATGTGTTACTTAATACTGCCGATGAGAACAGCCCGATCCCATAAGAATGTGGTACTCAATACTGCCGAGGCGAACGACCCGATCTCATAAGAATATAATACTACCAAGGCGAACGGCCTGATCCCATAAGAATATGATACCGCCAAGGCGAACGGCCCGATCCATAAGAATATGATACTATCAAGGCGAACAGCCCGATCCTATTAGAGTAGAGATGTTTACCTCGCTCGCGAAAGTACTTGCGATGCGAGAGGACGTGGATTCTCATAGGTATAAGTCATTCCTCAAATTCCCAACAGAAAAAGGCTATATCGATAATCACAACTTTAAATCCCTAGTCTCAGCTCTATTCAAGACAGTGAATACACATGATAAACACAACAATAAAATTAAAAGCATTATGTGGATCTAAGACTACCCGAACATATCATGAAATATAGCTACGCACGGACTCTCGTCACCTCGTGCGTACATAGCTCCCCACACAAGAAATACACATAAGAGTATGAGTTCCCTCTTACAAGGTTAGGCAAGAGACTTTCCTCGCCCCAAAGCTCGCTTCCGATCCACAAATTCACTCTAAAGCCTCAAGTCGTTCCCGAACAATCCAAAACTAGTCAAATGTTCTATAATTTAATCAATATATACTCAAAAGTTCATAATTTAGCTATTAGAGTAACTACCCAACCCAAATTGGAAGATTCTTAAAATTCACCCCCAGACCCACGTGCCCGAATTCTGGAATATTTTGAAGATAAATATTACCCATAATCTCACGAACTAAAATATATAATTTTTACTTAATTCCATAACTAATTTCATCGTCAAATCTCATTCTTACCAAAAGCCTAGGTTCTTCCCAAAATCCCATAAATTTTACCATTTTTTCCATGTTAAATCTACCTATGATTCGCGTACTTAGCTAAAGAATTGATAGGGATCACTTACCTCTTGATGTTGATGAAATCACTCCACAAAATGCTCTCGAAATTGCCTAAGATCAAGTGGGAAATAAGGGAAATAAAGCTAAGTCCCGTAATAAAAAGCCCTCACTGCCCAGCGACTTTTGCACCTGCGACCAAAACAATCGCACATGCAGCTCCGCTTCTGCGGAAAATCCTCGCCTTGCCCAGGCCTCTTCTCTTCGCTTCTGCAGATGGGTTCTCGCTTCTGCGGAAAGGCTGTCGCACCTGCGACCCAACCCTGGCTGGCTTTCCTTCGCATCTGCGGCCCATTCATCGCAGAAGTGAGTTTGCTATAAATTTTGCATGCAAGTCTTAAATCATCATACAGAACTATTCTCAGGCTTGGAATCCCAAACGGACCTCGATAACACCAAAACCTACTTCAAACAAAATTTAAAGAACTTGGAAAATCTTCAATGCGCCAACTTTCAATATTAAGCGCCGAAACGCTCCCGGATCGTCTGAAATCCGATCCGAACATATGCCCAAATCCAAAATCATCATACGAACCTATTGGGACCACTAAATCCCGGTTCCGAGGTCGTTTACTAAAAATGTTGACTCAAGTCAAACTTATCCTTTCTTAAGCCATTATTAAGGAACTAAGTGTTTTGATTTCAACCCGAATTCTTCGAAACCCGAACTGACCCGTCCTTGTCATAAAATAGTAAAAGCACATACGGGGAATCTTAATTAGGAAAACGGGGATCTAGAAAGTAAAACGGCTGGTCCTGTCGTTACATACGCAGATCCTTCTTTCTATCTCTGTACTGTTCCACCAGCCTCCTAATAAGGTGGATAGCTTCCGTAGTCGAACGACCCGGCATGAACCCGAACTGGTTGTCGGATATTGACATTATCTTCCTCACCCTCACTTCCACCACCCTCTCTCAAACTTTCATAGTATGACTTGGTAACTTGATACCCCTATATTTGTTACAACATTGGAGAACACTGAAAATAATAAATCGCAATAATATAAGTATGTTGTCATAAAATCAATTTTACAATTTACATTGAAGACAAACTCATCAATTTTCCTCGAAGATTACAAAAAGGAAAGAAAGAGAAAAGAATTAGCAGACAAAGTTAATTTTAAATCATGAAACAGAGAAATAATATGATATACACATGACAAGAGGGATTGCTCCGATGGTCGAGTTCGAATCATCAAAGGAAAAATAGCTCGAATAAAAAACATCAAAGGGGAATAAATAAATAAAAAAATAGGGGAACCAAAAAAAAAAAAATATGATATACACATCGGATGCCAGTAAACTTATGCGCTAATACACTCTTTTTCAATGGAAAATTCTCAATTATGTTCTCTCTCTTCCCTCTCTTTCTCAATAGAAGGTACTTATATAATATTAAAAAAAATTATCGCCTATACATTCTTTGACCTACTTATTTTTGTGGAGAGCTAAATAAATATTTCTCGTTATTCATGATATTTTCCTATCGATCTAGTATTATTTACGATGCTTAACTGTATCATTTTGTGCAGCTGCTAAATATACAATATGTTTTACCAAGCAAATTAATAAATTCTTTTACTCTTAACTAACTACTCGAATAATATTATTAAGCTTTTTAAGAGAACCGAATGCATTTTCATTTAGAGGCGCGAGGTCAGATTTTTTTAAAACTAATCTCGTATAACCATTATTATTTAGATGTAAATTAAAAAGAAGATAATTGACTTATGAGGGCCCAATTGATTTTGCATGCAGAAGAAATCAAAACCGAATCTATATCTATATATATAATATATAAAAGTGGCAATAGACAAGGTGACTTGGCACCTCTCTTTAGCCAAGGATCCTATTTATTTTTTTTCTCCTTTTTTTTGTACCTTTTTTTCTTATTTTTATTTAAGTAAATTAACTCAATAATGGATTGCGTCTCTTTGATTTCCCACTTTTACTGTACTCTTTAAACAATTCCATTTAAAAACTCCAAAAGTCAACTTCTTAAACTTTATTATTCTTACCGTTTCAAGCCTCTCTTCTTCCCCTATAATTGCCTATTAATTGATATATTAACATCTTATGTTTTGTACTTATTTAGCTTATATATTAAGGCACCCATTACCAACCAACAAAAGCAATTTAGGAATGGAGCTTAGCATAACAAACACTTCTATGAGTTCTCCGGAAAGGTATGGATTTTTGGTACTTTCGAATAAAGTAAAAACAGCAATTATGTGATTTATGCTAACGGAGATACCCTTTTTTTCTTTTGCTCTATTTTAAGAAATTTTTAGGTTTTGATTTAAATATTTGGGTTCTGAAATATAATTGTTATTATGAGTAGTTGCGCAATGAGGAGATAAGTTGTGACGATTTGGAGATGTAAAGATTGCACCAAGGTAGTGCTTATACATTGCATTAATACTTTCTCTATAATTAATTAATCTTCTTCTTCTTCTTTTTTCTTCTTTTTTGCAATATAAGTGGTAATATAATTCTGTTTGATATGTCTACCGAATCGTGATCGAGAACATATTTTTCAATTTGAAGAACATTTTGATGTAGCTATTGTGGGAACAGTGGGCATATTCTAAGAAAATTGTTGTCGTTTCATATTTTCTTGTACTTGAATTTCAGAGTACTCTAATTCAAGGAAAAACTTTATTATCTTCATTTCGTTTTCTACATACGTCTATTACCCAAGGTAATTTTCTTATTGTGATTCATCTAATATGTTGATATATTTAACCACAACTTGTGTTGAAACTGAGAATTTTATTGCAGGTCTAACAATTGATGCAAAGTTTTATCTTCATTAAAACGTAAGAGTCTAAATAAAAAAATTAATAACTATTATTATTATTATAATAAATAATATATATTATTTATAAATAATATATAGACGTAATGAAATGCAAGATAATTTAACGTGATATTTTTTTTTCTTTGTCTCTACAAGTCTCTAAAACCTTTTTCTCATCTTCTCTTCATATATATATATATATATATATATATATATATATATATATATATATATATATATATATATATATTTATGTATGTATGTATGTATTATGTCAATTAAATTCAAAAAATATTATTTATAAAATTATCTGAGTGCAACCGAGCGAAGCGCGGAAAATTTCACTAGTCAAAAGAATAATCGTGGCATAGGATTGGGGAGTGATTAATGTCAAAGGCGACAGTAGTTATCAGTTTTGTTATATAAGTAGTGATTAGACACTCCTAACCACCACTAGTTAGTAATGTTTCATACCTTAAGCCCTCACTCTATTTTATTTAGATGAAGGTTCCTTGTCCCAACAAAATTCACACTCTCTTCGGTTAATAACTATGATACTCTTTATATTTTGGGACCTATCAAAATGTTTGACATCCCTTATTATAGTATACTACTTTCTCAACTTTAATGAATTCAAACTCATTAACTCTTAACTTTAAGTGATATTCCTATATATCAAATTTACTTTTTAATTATGATTTTAATATTTTTTAATTATCACTAAATAATATAACAATTTAAATACATGACGATTCATGTACCCCAAAAAAAGTGACCATGCAAATACCGCCATTCAGATCGAAATGATGCAAAAATTATACCTTCTTGTTTTCATAATATATATACAGGTTTATGTTATGTGAGTTAAAATTTTATGTATTAATCTTGTAAATAATATTTATACAATCAACTCATTTAGTTGGTAATACTATTTATAACATTAATTAATAATATGTTATAACATGTTAAATTATAATGATGTGTAAAAACTTTATTATTATACTATTAGCGTAGGTACCTTATGTAGACATCTAAATTTTAACGGATTCAAGATACTACAAGACGACTCTTGAAATTCTAGGAGTCTATTAGGGTTGCTTAAGGCTGTATGGTGGGCCGGGCCCGGGCCTAAATGGGCTAAACGGGCCTGGGCTTAGCTATCCCGGGCTCTGGCGGTCCCGGGCTTCACGGTCCCGGGCTTCGTGGGCTCAACGGGTGGGACCAGCCCGTGACGGGCCTAAGCCCATATGGTCCTGGGCTAAATGGGTCGGGCTCGTGGGCTTAGCGGGCCTAACGGCATTTTTTTATTTTCGGGCTTTTTTTTTTAATTTTTTTTTATTTAAGGCAATTTCTTGTAAACCATATATGTATGTATATATATAAATTGCTCTTATGCATGGCTATATAAATATATATAGTATATATAATATAGAAATCTAATTATTAAAGTGTTTGACGTAAAAGTAAAATAACAAAACAATAGTAAAACTAAATTGGCATGCATAATAAATTAATAACAAAGTACAACATGAAGCATAAATACGTTTAATAATTAGATTTTTAAAATAATTGTTAAAAAATCTTAAAGACGAATTTGTGGATAAATACCCTCAACACAATACTTTATATGCCTCCTTAAAATGCCTGTGGTACACCCTGAACGAAAATTTAAGACTCTTCCACAGTTCTTGCACTTTAATATTTGGCCTTCTTCATTTTCTTCAAGCACTTCATAGTATTGCGAAACAAATAAGCGCACTCTTTCCGAACGAGGCATGATTTAACTTGAAAATTGAGATTGAGACTTGAAGTCTTGAAAATTGGAGATTGAGAGATTGAGAGAAATTTAGATTGAGAAATGAGTATTGAGTATTGAAATGAAGAAGAGGGAGGGGGGTACTTATAGTGTTAGAGAAGGTTTTTAACATTCGTCCAATCTTGATTTGTAAGGATTTCATCATCATCCTCACCACCAACACGAGCATTAAACGTTGCATTAATTGGGTTTCTATATTCATATGCAACTACTAAACTTTCGTACATATAATTCCATCTAGTTGGACAAGGTTTAGGAACCTTTCTTTCTCTAAGGCCAAATTCATCACATTTTTTAAAATACTCTCTAAGTCTACTTCTACGGTTTGAATAAAAAAGCCAATTAAGAGCCATTCTAACCTTTTCAATTTCTAAATTTAAAATTCTCATACCATCACCGACGATTAAATGGTAAATGTGACAAATACATCTCACATGGAAACAATTACTAAATGCAGGATTTAGTGTTGTTGTAAGTATGCCTATAGCACTAGTGTTACTAGAAGCATTATCCATAGAAATTGCCATTATTTTATCTCTAATGCAAAAATATCTACAAATATCTGCAACAATGTTAGCAATAAACTTACCTGTGTGACGTGAATTAATTATTCTATATGCAATAATGCGTTTTTGCATTATCCACTCCTCATCTATCCAATGACTTGTAACAGTTAGATAATCACAGTCATTATTACTTCTACCAATATCAGTAATAATAGAAATCCGGTTAGTTATATGAGTAAATAAATACCGCAAATATTGTTCATATTCATGTTTATATTTATAAATATCGCTCTTAACTGTTGCGCGAGGCCAACATTTATAAGTAGGATTTAAAACTTTTCTAATATAATGCACAAAATTAGGGTTAGAAGGAAAAGTATATGTTAAGCACATAACGGTAACCATCTTTGCTAATTCTTCACGATCTTTATTAGGATCGTCATATAAAATACCACCGGTCACAGTGTTAATTCCTGGTTGAACTAGATTTGAACCTGTACTAGGGTTAACCGCAGTATCTACACTTGTCCTCTCTTACTGCGCTTTCATTTGTAAATATTTAACTTTATCTCTAGGGTGTGTTTGTATGTGCCTAGCCAAACTACCCGTACCGCTACGGTCTCCGGTATATTTATGCGCCAGCAATTTCCCACAAGTTTTACACTTAGCCTTATTTTGTTCTCTTACTTGAGTAAAAGAATTCCAAACTAATGATGTTTCTAGGCGTTTAGAAGGTTGTCTATTAAAAGTAGGGGTTTCTACAGGTGGGTCGGGCGGGGCATCAGTTGGGTTATTAACAGGACTAGTAGGTGAATCATCTAAATCCGGTTGGGTTTCATCTACATCCTCATTTTCCTCATCATTTTCTAAGATAGTTTGATTAGGATAAAGAGCATTCATAACTTCTTCATTTAATTGTTCACCTGGTGCAACATTATGGCAAAATTCACTATCGGAAAATTGAAAACAAGGGTTATCACTATCAAGAATAATAGGAGAAGCAGGACGGGTAACAGGTCTGGGTCGGGGAGCCGGGGGAAGGGTAGTAGGTTGGAGACTACTTTCACCAATTTTAGCTTTTCCCTTACCACCAAACATTTTTTTCAAAGAAAATGCCATATTAATTACAATTATGCAAACTAAATACACAAAAATATATTCTTAAAACTTAAGAGTTGGAACGAGTTTACCGAATTGCCGAACAACTTCTTGAAAATTGAAAATCGTTGAAGACTTGAAGACTTGAATACTTCAATTCACCAACTTCACAATTTTTCACGAAATTGCAATAATAAAATAAGCAATTATAGAAGAGAAATTAGATATAGATTGAGAGAGATTGAGATAGATTGATGAATTGGTGAGTAAAAATGAAAGAATGAGGGGGTATTTATAGTTGAGAATTGGGAAAAAGTATAATTATATAAAGTTTGGGGTTAAAATAAAGTTTGGGGGCCAAATGGCTATTTTTTAAAGTTGCAAACGGTTGAAAATTAAAGGCCAACGACTAGATTTTAAAAATCTGACCGTTGGTCTTTCTAAAAAAAAAAAATTTTTTATTTAGAAAAGAGCGGTTGGAGCCCGTTAGGCCCGGTTGAACCGGCCCAGGCCCGCCTGCCGGTCCCGGGCTCGTGGGCTTGATGTAAGGAACCGGCCCGCCCCGGGCTTTCTACACCACCAGGGACCGGCCCGCCGGGACCGTTTAGCCCGTTAAGACCGCGGGCCCGGCCCGGTCCCAGCCCGGCCCACCATACAGCCTTAGGGTTGCTTGAAGTCTAGTCTATTAAAACCCTGGCTTAGAGGCTACTTTAACCCAGTCCTAGGTCACTCCTATAAAAAGGGTTACATATTCCCTTAAAGAATATCTCGAAAATGGAGATATCTCAACAATTTCATAAACTCGCGGAATATGCACAAAGAGATCAAATATACGATCTCCAAAATTCCATAAAACTCTTGAAATATTCATTAAGAGATCAAAGACATGTCAAATATATCTTATTCAAAGTTCTAGCAATATTCAAGATCCAAATGGAGTGTTGCTACATGCTTCTTGATCATTAAATACATCAAGAAGATGCATATCATCAACAATTCGGAGGGAAGAATAAGGGACAAATAGAGTTGTAATCCGCAATATTTATCAATAAAACTCTTTTTTTTAATAGTTGTTTGTGATTGTAGATTTATTTTTCTGTACAAAATTTGTTGCAAACACCTTAAATCCAATTTAATTAGATTATTAGAGGGGCAAAAATAAGACTGAAGTGGAAGAAGACAAAAGGTATGTAAAATATTTTATGTTCGACTCACAAAGGTATCAGCTTCAATAGTTGCAATAATATAATGCCCTACTAGCAAAGCACCTGTCTCTTTTTCTGTCTTCACTCTTCCCTCTTTCTTTCAATCTTCCTCTGGTAAGCTCAAGACAATATACTGATTAACTTTAGCATTTTGTTTCTCTAGCATTATAGGGTTAGATAATTGTTCCATGTTAGATTATCTAAACGGTGTTCTTTCTTGATTTTTGTTTGGTACATTAAGATTTAGGTTCCATGTTGGTCTACGCATGTTTCTTGGTATTTAATAGCCTTACTTGTAAACTTTATAATCTTTTTTTGATGTTCTAATTTGATTCCCTGGTTCTTTAGTTCTTATATTTTCTCTTTTCTTTTGGGGTAATTAATTGGCTTATGTTCCATGTAAACAATAGCCCTTTTTCCTGACTTTTCTAATTTGATTTTCTTGGGTTACCTTTAAGGTCTTAATTTCAAGATATGAACTTTAATTTTTACTGATGCTTTGTTATCACTTTGTTCTTTGCATAATCAGAAATCAGTTTGGTGAAAAATTCACTGCGTACTTTGAGCAACTTTAGTTTCTGCTAGAAATGGAACCAATGAACTATGCATTGGAAGGAAGAGGCATTCTGTTTCCTGATAATAATGAAATGCCAGTTGGTGCACTTGCAAGAAGTAGAAATATTGTAAAAGATTGGAATTTGAACAACTTTTCTGATGTTGATAAAACCATGTTTGGCACTATCCAAGAAATTACTGAAAATATAGAATTTTCGGAATCAGGAATTGCTGATATTTTGAAGAAATGTGCCACAAGCAACCAAGGGTCAGAAGGTTTAGGTGCTGAAACAGTTGATTCTTCTAGAAAGGTGTTATCTATTTCTGTAAATACTTTGGACTCAATTCTGGGGGAAGTGGAACTTAAAGAGAGATCTAATCATATTGCAAATAGGTGTAACGATCCCATATCATTGCCAGTTGGATTGAAATTGGAGCAGTTGGTTGATCATAGAGAAGTCAGGAGTATATCATCTTCAAAAGGAAGTTCACTTCTTTCTTTATTGCCAGCAGAAAAAGCCCGTTCTCAGGAGGATGACTTGATTGTTTACAAAGTCAAGAGTAATTCGTCGTTAATGGAAAACCCAGCTTTGTCTTCACTGGAACCATTACTGCTAGGAAAAAGATCGCGGACCACAAATGTGGATTCCCAGGTTCCCCTGTGCCAAGTTTATGGTTGTAACAAGGACCTGAGCTCCTCAAAAGACTATCACAAAAGGCACAAAGTGTGTGATGAACACTCAAAATCTGCTAAGGTTATCGTTCATGGCATTGAGCAAAGGTTTTGTCAGCAATGTAGCAGGTATAGTCTAGCTTGTCTTCTGCTTCTTCTGTTGTATTGTTAAATCTCATTAGGTTGGAACGCAGTAGTTGCATGGTCATTGCCCTTGCCATTTAACAAAATTATCATATAACTACATTTCGTTATGCAGATTCATAAATAGTATTGGGTTTGAGTTGGGAAATTAGTTACTACCATTTTTCTAGTATTTGTATGATAAGGCTTACTAAATATCTTTTGTATAAAAATGTCTCTTGTAGAAAGATACGAGTATAGCACATAGAACTAGTACTCTTGTATCCATCTTTAATAAAGTTTTTAGCATCAGAACTTTCAGAACAGATTTTGACCAGCCCAAATGTTAGAATTCCACTTCAACTACCTAAATTTTCCATCTTAACTTTAACTTGCGTCCAACTTTTTCTATAAACTTGACTTTGAATGAATGAATAAAAGCTGCAGTAAGGTGAAGGAATTTAGACCGTTGCAGCTTTCATTTTTGGAGCACTCCAGATCCATTTATTATCTGAATCACCCTTAAGAAAAGCTACCCTCTTTGGTTTTCTGGAAGTATGGATCTTGACTTCAGCTATTCTTCTAGCTAATTTCTATTCATGCTATCTGAAATGTCAGAATTTAATTGGGCATTTTAGAAAAATATTTCGTAATTGATTTAGCAAAAAATAAGTTTTAAATCTATTGGACTTACTTAGTGAAAATAGATTGAAAATCTTTAGCACAATTAATATATTAATATATCATATATTCAAAAAAAATTCAGAATTAAATTGAATAGATGTATCTAGGGAGAATTCGCTTTGAAGAAACTATTCCCTAGATACACATGTCGTGTTATTTCACAATTGAATCAATTTAAAAATTTAAAAAAGACCTAAAGTTAGGGATTTATCAATAGGTAATGTTGCACCAATGCCCAACCAAAGGGCGGCTGCGGTACCAATCAAAAAGACAGTCGTCGCTACTGGACGGCGAAATGGATTTTGGAATTTATTAACATTCTCTAAAAAAGGTACTGTTAATAATCCCACAGGTACTGAAACCATTAAAAGAACCCCCAATAATTTATTGGGACACTGTACGAAGTATTTGAAATACAGGAAAGAAATACCATTCAGGTAATATTTCCAAAGGGGTTGCAAATGGATCTGCCGGTTCACCAATCATTGATGGTTCTAAAACGGCTAAGCCTACATTACATGCAATAGTACCTAGAATTACTACTGGAAAAATATATAAAAGATCATTGGGCCATGCGGGCTCTCCATAATAATTATGACCCATACCTTTAGCCAATTTAGCTCTTAATACAGGATCATTCAAGTCAGGTTTTTTGTTATTGGGATAGGGTGAATTCTTATAGATCCATNCTATCACAAAAGGCACAAAGTGTGTGATGAACACTCAAAATCTGCTAAGGTTATCGTTCATGGCATTGAGCAAAGGTTTTGTCAGCAATGTAGCAGGTATAGTCTAGCTTGTCTTCTGCTTCTTCTGTTGTATTGTTAAATCTCATTAGGTTGGAACGCAGTAGTTGCATGGTCATTGCCCTTGCCATTTAACAAAATTATCATATAACTACATTTCGTTATGCAGATTCATAAATAGTATTGGGTTTGAGTTGGGAAATTAGTTACTACCATTTTTCTAGTATTTGTATGATAAGGCTTACTAAATATCTTTTGTATAAAAATGTCTCTTGTAGAAAGATACGAGTATAGCACATAGAACTAGTACTCTTGTATCCATCTTTAATAAAGTTTTTAGCATCAGAACTTTCAGAACAGATTTTGACCAGCCCAAATGTTAGAATTCCACTTCAACTACCTAAATTTTCCATCTTAACTTTAACTTGCGTCCAACTTTTTCTATAAACTTGACTTTGAATGAATGAATAAAAGCTGCAGTAAGGTGAAGGAATTTAGACCGTTGCAGCTTTCATTTTTGGAGCACTCCAGATCCATTTATTATCTGAATCACCCTTAAGAAAAGCTACCCTCTTTGGTTTTCTGGAAGTATGGATCTTGACTTCAGCTATTCTTCTAGCTAATTTCTATTCATGCTATCTGAAATGTCAGAATTTAGTGGTTATGATGTAGTATG
The DNA here is from genome assembly GCF_001879085.1 of Nicotiana attenuata. Classification (NCBI taxonomy): domain Eukaryota; kingdom Viridiplantae; phylum Streptophyta; class Magnoliopsida; order Solanales; family Solanaceae; genus Nicotiana; species Nicotiana attenuata. Next base: position 79,232 of record NW_017670934.1, read on the forward strand.
ATTGTTGCGGCTGCTACTCCAGCAAAGACTTTTTTGGCCTTTTCCTATGCAGGTTTCACTTGCTGGCAGAATTTGATGAAGGTAAACGCAGTTGTCGCAAGCGCCTTGCAGGCCATAATGAGCGCCGAAGAAAGCCTCAATTTGATACACACTGGGGTAAGCTTAATTTTCCCTTCTCAACTTTGTTAAATGCCGTTGAACTGAGGAGTACTCCAAGTACATTAGTCTTTAAGCTCCATCGATTTGATTCTACAACATAAAACGTCCTCCTCTCCCTGTTTCCCTTCCAAAAGAATGAATTAAAAACCTCCCTTTTCTTTTTTCTAACTATGTTTTAGTTCGAGGGCATGATAATATTGTAATTCTTTGTCGAGTTAATCTGTTTTATGTATATCTATAAACTTGTATGTTGCAAATCTATCTTATTTACCTATTTTTATCTAGTACATCTACTAATCTATGTTTTGTATTTCAATTTCAATTTGCTAGTCACATCAGATAAATGTTTATGCAGACTCTTCTCTTCGCTTCTGGCACTTCCGTGGTTTATATGCCTTGTGGGCAAATTTCTTTTTTTCGTTTGATTGAGTTTGAGTATGTGCAAATGGCAGGTTCAAGGTTATTCGAAATGACTTCACAAAGGAGGGCGTCATTTCTTTTTCCTGAAATACATCCTGGCAGTTCCTTTAGTCAAGAAAGATTTGAAGACCATAGCAAGCACATCAAATTGGAAGAAAAGCCGATCTGCATCTCTCAATTAGCTATGGCAGTGACAAAGAAGCAGTCACCATTAAAAAGCTTCCAGCATCCTGTTCGAGCTACATTTTCGGTTCAAGAATTATCTGCAGGGCAAAACTCCACTTGTGCTCTCTCTCTTCTGTCAGCCCACTCACAACACCATTTACACAACTCAGAATATCATTGTCCTCACCTTAAAAGAGATCATAATCTTCAAAACTTTTGCGGATTAAGTGCTTCGGGAAGCTTTACATCAAATGAATTATATTCATCTGAAGTATTTGAAATAGATAGGATCGCCCAAGTTCTTGATGACAGTCAAGCTGTTTCAACTGATGATCTAAGACAAAGACGTGTTCGAAGATCAAATTCTATGAAATCTAAGCATGACCTCTCTCCAGAAGATGGACCAACCGTGGATTTAGTTCAGTTGTCATCGCACCTGCAAAGAGTGGAACAGCTGAAAAATTCTGACCAAGTGAAGCAGGAGAATGATATCTTCCGTTGTTTTACGACCTCATGAGGATTAAGAAAGCTGCAAGGTGTGTAGCCATGTCCAATTGAATATTAAATGCTTCTTTCTTTTCTATCGTGATTTGGGATTCGAAATGCCTTTGGAGGTAAATGAATTTAGTCCTTGGGAGCTCTGTGTTTGAACCATGAAAATATTGTTGTTTTGTTTTCGGCCCTTGGTAATTCATGCTTAATTTTTGCAGTGTTAATATGATACCTCAAAGCTTTTGAGAAGAATAATCAGGCTGATACAAGAATGGTAGCTTTGCCAACAGGTCAAGAGGCAAAGACAGAATAATAAATGGTAGATGTCTGTATAATTTGTAAGTGTCATTTTAATTTCTTTGCTGCATCAATTGCTCAATTGTATAGAACTATTTTGTGGAAACAACACTGTTTTTTTCGTAGTCAATATCACAGTATATACTGATGTTTAAGCAGAAAATTATAAACCCTTGAGGATGGATGAAAGATACATAAATCATGTGTTTTAAGACCATAAGATTAAGGTGAAACCTTTCATCAGCATTTCGTGTGATGCAACATTCCATTTCCTCATAGAGAAAAGTAAAAATGACAAAACTTGCTCTATTTTTTTCAATTCAACACTTTTGAGAGTGAAGCACTATTCTAAAATATTTAATTCCTTGGAATGAAGCAGTCGGTGATAATGAAAATTTGAAAATATATATTTAAAAAGTTTAATCTATATCCAACAATCGCTGGAACTGAATAAGAAATTTTCAGGAACTAGTAGTGGCTTTGGTTCAACTGAACTTAGATGCTTGCTTTGTGGCAGAAAAGTTTATTCCATGCAAACTAATTGTAATTAAGTTTGGTGCAACTAAACTGGATGCTTTGTCCTGATAAAAGTTTATTCCATGCATGTGTACATGCACACGTGCATACACAAAACAAAAGAGCTTTCGGCATCCATATATTTCAAAGTACATAATTTCTTTTTGACTTACACTGTTTAAAAACTTTAGCTGATCATATTAATTGACTTTGTTTTAAAAACTTTAGCTGCTATTCCAATATATTCACTAGATCTCTTTAATATACTCCGTAGATAGATAGATAGATAGATAGGGGTGTGGATATATGAGTGTGTTTTTGAGGTGGTCCTTGAAAGAGAAGGATCTATTCTATGAAGAACAGAGAGGTGGTGTGGCGTGTGGTCCCCCGTTGCAACATTCCATTTGGTTGAAAACACAAGCTACCCCGCCGCTGCGTCCATGTACTATTCTAGTATGCTATGAAGGAAAAAGAGTTTTTTTTGGATGATTAATTTGGGATAATAGGATTTAAAGAACCATTTGACTCCATATAGTAAATGTGCCAAAATATTTATTTTTTGCACCAAACTATTTAAGTGCTTGGCATAGTCCCTTTTCATGAATTTTTCCTTGTTACCGAGTTCAATTCATTTTTAAAAATTTGTCTCCGAATTTTCCTCTTAAATCTTCCATTTTCCACGTGGTTAATAGGCAATTTGTGTATTTACACTGTCTTTGGTGGGTAGAGTTATTAATGGAGATGTGCGCAAGCTAATCTAAACACCACGAAAAATAATGTGATGTAAAACAACAATTTTAAAGAATATCTTCTATACGAACTATTTCCATAAGGAATCTTTAGAAAGAGATGAAGAAGCTATAGTAATAGAAGATAATCCATTATTTTGAAGGAAAAAAGAAAAGAAGAATTATTACAATCATTATTCATTCCTCCATATTATTCCCATCTCCTGGAGCCAACAACCTCAACCTATTCAAGCGAATGTTAGTTGGAAAGCTAAATATGCAGTCAAAAGTACCTACGTTTAAATAAAAGAGGACTTTTTATGCGTAGCCCACATTCGTTCACTTTTTATATATAATTGTGAATTATAATATCAGTTGCAAAATGAAACTGCAAATGATTACAGCGATGAGATTGTAGATGGGATTGAATAATTTTTTATCATATAATTGATTCATACATAGTTGTCATTTTTGGAATTTTGACCTAACAAATTAAATCATTATTTATGAATGAAAAAAGTCGAGATGTTTGAGTGGTTAGAGTTTGTGGGCAGAGTATCGGATTGGGAAGAGGGCTAAGAATAACATAATTGGATAATACTATTATCATTTGTTTTGTTCATAGGATAGGACGTCGGACTAGAACTGTGATTAAGTATTGTATTACATGAATGTGGACAACAACTCCTTAAGCTCAAACTAATTAAGACTCCTTTCTTAAGTAATAATCATTTTTTCTTTACTTTCTTTTTTCATTTATGTTATGGGTCAATCCCTGCAGAAATTAACAGGAAAAATGACATGGTATGAAATAGTTGGGCAATAAGTGAGTGAAGCTAGAACTGTATTTTTTTTTTTCCTCTTTAAAGGAATGAAATATTTCTTTACAGACATTCTGATTCAAAGGATTTAAGTCTACACTAATAGTATTCAAATCCTTTACACTACCAATATATAATAATTAGTAGTAGCAGGTTATGTGGAGATGTTTGGAGGCTATAGGGGCACGTGTTGCCTACCTTAGGTTGATTAAGGACATGTACGATGGAGTAAAGACTCAAGTGAGGATGGTAGGTGGGGATTCGGACCATTTTCCGGTGGTGATGGGGTTGCATCAGGGGTCGGCACTCAACCCTTTTTTGTTTGCTCTGGTGATGGATATACTGACGCGCCACATCCAAGGGGAGGTGCTGTAGTGCATGCTGTTTGCAGATGATATTGTATTGATTGACGAGACGCGAGATGGTGTGAACGCGCAATTAGAGGTATAGAGGCAGACCCTGGAATCTAAATGTTTCAAGTTGAGCAGGACCAAGGCAGAATACTTGGAGTGTAAGTTCAGTGGCGAGACTCAAGGAGCGGAAGGGGAGGTGAGGCTGGACTCGCAGATCATCCCTAGGAGAGGGAGTTTTAAGTACCTTGGGTGTATTATTCAGGGGGATGGAGAGATTGATGAAGATTTTACTCATCGTATTGGGGCAGGATGGATGAAATGGAGACTCGCTTCCGGTGTTTTGTGTGATAAGAATGTACCACTGAAACTTAAGGGTAAGTTCTACAGAGTGGTAGTCAGACCAACGATGTTGTATGGGGCAGAGTGTTGGCCAGTCAAGATCGCTCATGTCCAGAAGATTAAGGTAGTAGAGATGAGGATGTTCAGATAGATGTGCGGGCACACCATATTAGATAGGATCAGAAATAAGGTTATTCACGACAAGGTGGGTATGGCCCCTATTAAGGACAAGATGCGGGGCACGACTTAGGTGGTTTGGCCATGTGAGGAGTAGGGGCACAGACGCCCCGGTGAGGAGGTGTGAGAGGTTGACATTGGAGGGCCTACGGAGAGGTAGAGGTAGGCCAAAGAAGAGGTGGCAAGAGGTGATTAGGCAAGACACGGCGCAGCTTCAGCTGATCGAGGACATGACCCTTGATAGGAAAGTATGGAGGTCGAGGATTAGGGTAGTAGAGTAGGTAGTCTAGAGTGTTCATAATAGTAGTATTGGCACGCAGTCTTGCTTTCTGTTAGTAGCAGGTTTTATGACTAACCGTTATTTCTTTCATTGTTGATCACCTTACTATCTGTTATTTTTATTCTACTTTTATATGGCTTCTTGGTACTGTCCCTTCTTGTCTATATTTTCATTAATGTGGTGCTTATGCTTTTCTAAGCCGAGGGTCTATTGGAAACAACCTCTCTATCCTCACAAGGTAGGGTAAGGTCTGCGTACACACTACCGTCCCGAGACCCCACGGTATGGGTTATTACTGTGTATGTTGTTGTTGTTGTTGTTGTAGCAGGTTATGTATCCTTTTTCTGAGGTTATTTGTAATGACTCGACTGGTCGTTTTGAGCATTTGCACTTTGCTCGATAGTTTACATGCATGAGTAGCTCCGTATGATGTATTTTGACTTATGTGAATCGTCGGTTTTTTTTCAAGTTATTCGGAATTGATTTAGGAGAAAGATTCTCAACTAAGAAGCATTAAATTAGAAGAGTTGATCAAGTTTGACTTTTTTGTATTTGACCTCGGATTGGAGTTTTGATGGTTCCGTTAGCTCTGTTGGGTGATTTTGGACTTAGGAGCGTATCCGAATTGTGATTTGGAGGTCCGTAGTTGAATTTGGCCTGAAATGATGAAAGTTGGATTTTTTGGAACGTTTGACCTGGAGTGGACTTCTTGATATTGGATTCGGATTCTAATTCCCGGAGTTGGAATAGCTTCGTTATGTCATTTGGGACTTGTGTGCAAAGTTTGGGTTCATTCCGGGTTGATTGCTATATTTCGGCACGAGTTGTGGAAGTTGAAAAGTTCAAAACTCATCAAGTTTGAATTTAGGCGTGATTCGTCGTTTTGATGTTGTTATGTATGTTTTAAGGCCTCGAGTAGGTCCTTGTTATGTTATAGGACTTGTTGGTATACTTGGGCAGGGTCCTGAGGGGCTCGGGCGTGTTTCAGATTGATTTCGGATTATTTTTCTTCATGTTGTTATTGCTGGTTGCTGCTGATTCTGGTGTGACTGCACCTGCAGCTAGTTTGCGCAGGTGCGATGGTCGCAGAAGCGCTCGAGGATATTACTGTGTATGTTGTTGTTGTTGTAGCAGGTTATGTATCCTCTTTTTGAGGTTATTTGTAATGACTCGACCGGTCGTTTTGAGCATTTGCACTTCGCTCGATAGTTTACGGGTATGAGTAGCTCCGTATGATGTATTTTGACTTATGTTAATCGTCCATTTTGATTTTCAGGTTATTCGGAATTGATTTGGGAGAAAGTTTCTCAACTAAGAAGCTACCAAGTTTGACTTTTTAGTATTTGACCTCGGCTTAGAGGTTTGATGGATCTGTTTAGGGCTGCTTATCGGGCGGATTGGGCGGTTATTTACTTTTAACGGTTTGTCTTATCGGTTATCATCTTTTAAATGTAATAATCCGCTAGTCGCCCGATAAGATATCGGGCGGATTGGTATCAGTTTAGCTTTTATCGGGCGGTTATCAGGCGGTTTATCAGCCTAATTCAATCTATATTGCGTTCATTAATTGTTTGCTGGCAACCTAGCTTACAAATTCAGAATAGGAAATTACACAATGAGTCCAGACATACATGTCTATTAACGCCTACATAAGAATGATGTAGTGTGTCATGTGTTGTAGAGTGAAAAAAGCAAAACACATTGTAAGCTACATTACATCCCAAAGCAGACTACATATGATATGAGTCCAGACATACATGTCTGTTAACGCCTACCATTAAATCCCAAAGCAGACTACATTACATGAGTCCAGACATACATATGTCTGTTAACGCCTAGCATACAAATTCAGAATAGGAAATTACAGTCTATATTCAAAGTGAGTCCAGAATACATATTTCAAAATGATTAATTAAGTGAGCAGACTACACAAAAATGTTCGGCCTGCAGCTAATGCCTGACAGTGCTTGAATTTCTGCAGCTTCAAAGTTCAAACAACAGCTTAATCCATAAGTGAGCATATCCCTGTAAAAAATATGCATACACCAAATTTTAGCATTAGGCAACAAAGTAGAGACTGATAAATACTACGGTCTTGAGGCAATAAGAAGAGTTGAAGACCACACAAACCATTTCAGAATAGAGCAAGGTGAACGTAAAAATAACCCTTTTTCACAGTATCATCAGCATACGTTAGCATCTGAACATAAGTCGAAGCACAAGCCACAAACCAAAACCAAACAAAAGAAGGTTCCAGTTTGCACCAACTCCAGTTATGCCCACAATTTCTAACTTAAACTCTCAACCAGGCATTTCACGCTATATCATTAACCATACAAACAACAGTGAGCAAAAGAAACTTACTATCTGCTGACTGCTGTTCTGGCTATGGCGAGAGGGAGATGCGAGACGGCGAGATAGAGTCGACGAGTCGGCGAGTCGACGAGATAGGGTGCTGAAAGTCGATGGGATAGAGTGCTGGAAGCCTGGAAGTCAACGAGATAGAGTACTGCTAGTGGCTGCTGGTTGAAATTTAGGCGTTAGGGTTTCTGATTATTTAATATATATATATATGGATAAAAATAAATTTTATATATATATATATTCTTAACGGGTTAACGGAATATCCGTTAAGAAAATTGAATAATCCGCCCCCAAACCGATAAGCCATTAACAAAAAAATTTCAATCTATTCCCCGTCCATTAAATCATTAACCAGATACCAATAAGTCATTAAGCTTCGGTTTCGGTTCGGTTTTCGGTTTCAGTTCGGTTTTGAGCACCTCTAGATCTGTTAGCTCCATTGGGTGATATTGCACTTAGGAGCGTGTCCGAACTATGATTTGGAGGTCCGTATTTGAATTTGGCCTGAAATGACGAAAGTTGGATTTTTTAGAAAGTTTGACCAGGAGTGAACTTTTTTATATCGGATTTGGATTGTAATTTCAGGAGTTGGAATAGCTTCGTTATGTCATTTGGGACTTGTGTGCAAAATTTGGGTTCAATCCGGGTTGATTTGCTATGTTTCGGCACGAGTTATGGAAGTTGAAAAGTTCAAAGTTCATCAAGTTTGAATTTAGGTGCGATTCATCGTTTTGATGTTGTTATGTGTGTTTTGAGGCCTCGAGTAGGTCCGTGTTATGATATGGGACTTGTTGGTATACTTGGGCAGGGTCCCGAGGAGCTCGGGCGTGTTTCAGGTTGATTTCGGATTATATTTCTTCATGTTATTATTGTTGGTTGCTGCTGGTTCTGGTGTGACCGCACCTGCGGCTAGTTTGCGTAGGTGCGATGGTCGCAGAAGTGAGAAGAGGCTGGGTGAGGAAGATCGCAAAAGCGGAGAAAGAGCGCAGGTACGAGGAATTCGAAGCGTGGGTGCGGAAGTCTTCGCAGAAGTGAAATTTGATACCGCATTGCGGGGGTTGCTGGGCAAGGCCATTTTTGCAAAAGCAAAGTTTTCCTGCAAAAGCGAAGGTCGCAGATGCGGACACTTGACCGCAAATGCTGAATCACTGGCCAGAATGTTATAAGTTCGAGGGTTGGTCCTTTTTATCACATATTGAGCTATGTACTTCGGAATGGAGCGATTTTTGGAGCAATTTTCACCACAAGGATTGGGGTAAGTATTCTACACTCGGTTTGTATTACATTTCATAAATCCATCTTCATTTTTAGCAATTGGTTGATGAATTTAAAGAGCAATTGGGGGTTTTGGCCTAAAGTTTCATAATGTAAATTTTTGAGTTTTGAGTATCGATTCGGGGTCGGATTTGAGTGAAACTAGTATGGTTGGACTCGTAATTGAATGGGTTGTCGGATTTTGTAAGCTTTGTCAGATTCCGAGGCGCGGGCCTAGGTGTGACTTTTGGCCGATTTTGGATTCGATCTTTATCATTTGGAATTATTTCCTTAGGCCTTATTTGATGTATTTGAGTTGCTTTTGGCTAATTTTGAGCCGTTCGGAGGTCAGTGCACGCGGGGTGGCATTCTTGGAGCATCACTTGGCTTGCTCGATATTGGAATTTACTTGTTCGAGGTAAGTAACACTTCTAAACTTAGTGTTGAAGGTATGAAACCCCAAATTACGTGTTATGTGATTGGTATTGAGGTGATGCACATGCTAGGAGATGGGCGTGTGGGCGTGCACCGTGTGAATTGTGACTCCTTTATTTCTGTGGTACTGTGTAGTTACCTGATCTTATCTGTAACCATGAAATTTCTAAGTAATTGAGCTATTGAGATGTAATCCATGCTAGAATCCATGTCTAGGCTACATGTTTATCCTGTTGGGACCCACTAGGGTCATTTCTGTTGTTAAGCTATCTGCTTTCATTGCATTATGTACTCAATCACACGCATTCATATGCATATCATATCTCAGTCTCTGTTACTATTTATTGATACATCACATCATTATTTTTGGGCTAATATTTCATGACATTGAGAGCCCGAGAGACTGGATAGATTGACGACTGAGTGAGGTCGAGGGCCTGATAGTGAGGATATTTATAGGATCGGGCTGCACCCCGCAGCATGTTTCATTGATTTATGCCATGATTGTCTTGATATAGTGCTTGGGCTGTAGGATCCCCTCCGGAGTCTATACAAACCCCCAGTGAGCGCAGGTACCTACTAAGTGCGAGTGCCGAGTGACTGGGAGGATAGAGTGACTATGAGGATGAGTGGCTGTGAGGACTGAGTGACTGGGAGGACTGAGCGAATTGATACTTTGAGAGTATGCATATGATTTTATCACTGAGTTGCATTGCATTGGACATGTACACTAGACATACAGGCATATAGAAGCATTTTTTCTCATGTTGTACAATATCACGTCATTTATCACTTCTCACATATATTTGACATATGGGCATCGAGAGGCATTTTACACTTGCTACCTGGAGAGAAAACGAAAAATCTTGTTCATTGTTGAAAGGATTTTTGGGAAAATTTAAAGTTTTCATATCATCTCATATTTTTCGACGATTTCGGTAATGGAATTGGATTTTCATTGATATACTTGAAAAGCGGAAATATTTTCGGGAATTATGAATAAGCTGAGCATTTTTATTACTTGCTTTACATTGCTAAGAACTGTTGTTAGCTATTGGTGTTGGACCTGACCTTTGTTCTAGCTCGTCACTACTTTCAACATAAGGTTAGATTTGTTAGTTATTGAGTACATGGGGTCAGTTGTACTCATACTACACTTCTGCACCTTGCGTGCAGATGTTGGCTGCTGATGTTGCTGTGTTTGACGGGTGCTAGATTTGAAGATGTGCATTCGTTCCGGTTGTAGCTGCCTTTGTTCATGGTAGCCTTAGATTTATAAAACTCCGTTTATGTACTTTTCGAACAGATGATATATTTATTTCATACCGGCTTTGTAAATTCTATTCTTAGAAGCTCATGATTTGTACTACCAGTCCTTGGGAAATGTATAAGATTCAGATAATTCATTTTGTTTAATTGTCTTATTGATATTATTGAAATTGGATTGTTATTAGTTGGCTTACCTAGCGGGTTGGGTTAGGTGCCATCACGACTAGTGAATTTTGGGTCGTGACATTATTGAGTCATGCTTTCAATAAACAATGATTTATAGTTAGTTCTTAAGTAACCTAGTTGTATAAAAAAATTACACTATGAGCTTATAAACTTAAAACTTTAAAAAAGAAAAAAGTGAAATTGAAGAAAATAATTTCTGCCTACATTATTATATCAAAAGTGCTATTTTGACTTCTTTTTAAGGTTATAGATTGATATTGAACTCTTTTTGAGCAAACAGGAAACATATAAAATTAAAATTACGTAATGTTTGTTACATCATGGCCTAGTTGTGTGCCGCTTAGGACACATTGATTTCCTAAGCTTGCTAATCTATTACAAGCATCCATAGGTAGGTATTTAACAAAACAAAGATGATTGTCCTCATCATACTTAACAGAGTTAAGAACAACATTGGGAGGGGATACAAAAACTTTTTTCTTCCTTCCTGGAGTCCTTCCCATCTTGGCCATGGTGTGAGCGACGGTGTTGCCTTCTCTAAATGTGTGCTGGAGGAGGGTCACCTTCCCTTGGTGCATTAACGACCTGCAAACATTGACAATACTATCAAAAAGTCTATTACCACATTGTATAGTTTGTATTACCTCCGCACAATCCGTCTCTAATTCTAGTGGGAATAAATCCCACTCATGTGCTGTTTTGAGTCCTTCTTTTATTGCCTTTAGTTCAGCCTCCAAAGAGCCCCTAGCTTGTATGACGTTGTGAAACCAACAATCTAGTGTCCATTTGCATTGCAGAATACTCCCCCCAGTCCACTTTGGTAGTTGTTATGACTAGCATCAACATTTAATTTGTACCATTCTTTTGGTGGCTTTTGCCACTTTATTTGTAATTGAATCCTTTCAATGGGTAGCGTGTTATTTTCCGTAAGAAGCTTGAATTCCACAGCTTTTTGAATAATATTGTTAATGTTAATAGGGTGCCTCGAGTTGTTTTGGTTATTAGCATTTCTGTTAATCCAAATTTTCCATAGGGCGAACGGGAGGATATAATTCCATTCTAGTAGGTTGTGTCTCACAGGGTAATTCTGATTTCGTAGTTGTGCAAGCCACTGCCCCCTTGTGGGATCATAAAAGGTTACCCCACCCAAATTATCCCAAAACGTTTTAATTACTTTGCAAGTGAGGAAAATATGGATGATAGATTCTTCTTTCATATCACATATAGGACATAGGGGGTCAATATTGATTCCAATCCGGGCTAGGTATTTCCTACATGGTAGCCTGTTATGGAGACATTGCCATAAAATTTTTTTTATCTTATTTGGGCATGGTCCAATTGATTTTTGATAGTTGATTCAATAAGACTATAACAACTTTTGATAGTAAAAATTCCTTTTGATGAAAGAGACCATATGGGAATATAATATCATTTAAGGGACCCTTTGTTCAAATTTTGACCTTAAGGAAGTTTTGTTGAATTTTAGAAGGAATATCCACCGATAATTTTGTGAGATCCCATTTTCTATTGGTATAAATATCCCTGATTTTAAGATTGTAAATTTCAGGCATAGTGGGACCTTCAATTAAACTTCTAAGGTTTGTGGAGTTAGGGATCCATCTTGTATCCCAGATATTGAAGTTATAATTTAGGTGGGGTGACCAAGTGATTCCTTTAGAACATAATTCCCATCCTTTAATAATAGCTTTCCAGACGAAGGATTGATCTTTTCTAGAGCAACTCCCTCCATATTTAGTAATAAGCATCCTTGCCCATGGAGAGGTGGCCTGAGTTAGAAGTAGCCAAAAAGAGTAGCTAGGTTGGTCAAATTCTTTGTATTGGCACTATGGATGCCCAGTCCCCCGGAAGACTTTGGTTGACAGACATTTGTCCATTTTACTAGGTGATTTTTTTCCTATTCTCATTTGTACTCCAAATAAAGTCTCTTTGAATTTTGTCAATCTTCTTAATGATCTTTTTAGGGAGTAGAGTGTATTGCATGTACTAGTTAGGGATAGAATTGAGGCATGATTGAGCCAGGGTGGTTCTCCCAGCTATATTAATAATTCTCATTTCGAAGAGGCAAGTCTTGTCCTCATTTTATCAACTATAAACTGATAATCAGTCGGCTTTGGATTTTTGATTAAGATTGAAAAACCTAAGTATGTACCAAAGTTTTCACTTTTCTTAATACCTAATGTATTGCTTATACTTTTAATGATGGTAGGGTTACAGTTTTGGGAGAATAGGATTTTTGACTTGGAATGATTTATGTTTTGACCGGATGGTGAATAAAATAATTCTAGACCTGTTTTAATGGCATAACATGATTTTTCGTTAGCCTTAGCCATTAGAGTCAAATCATCTGCAAAAAATAAATGGGAGAAGCAAGGGCTTTTTCTTCCTATGGTGATTGGATCCCACTTGCAAATGTCGACCTGATTTTCAATATACCTAGATAGAAGCTCTAGAAAAATGATGAATATGTAAGATGATAGTGGATCCCCTTGCCTAATTCCTCTGCTAGGTTCAAAAAAAATTGTGGTAGACCCATTCACTAGGATTGCAATAGAGCTTGATGAGATACAACTAAGAAATAGTTTAGAGAATTTTGGTGGAAAGTTGAAAAACCTTAGGGTACAATAAACAAAGGACCATTCTATACGGTCAAAGGCCTTTTCCAAGTCGATTTTTAGTATCATATGGCTATGCTTGCCATTGACTTTTTTTAGGTTGAAAATTATTTCTTGAATTATTACAGCATTATCCGATGCTCTTCTATTTTTCATGAAGCTAGCTTGAAAGGGACTTATGATCTTGTCTAGGAAAGGTTTGAGACGATTTGCAAGAATTTTCGAAATAATCTTGTAGATAGGATTGCAAAGGCCAATAGGTCTAAAGCTTTTAATGTTGTGAGCATTAGGCACTTTAGGAATCAGACAAAGGTATGTTTTATTTATTTCTTTAGAAATTATCTGAGTATTGAAAATATCTTGACAAAATTTAATAACTGACTGTCCTATGATATTCCAGTACCTCTGATAGAATAAAGGGTGAAGACCATCTGGCCCGGGGGCTTTGAAAGGTTTGAAGGAGAATATAGCCTTCTTGACCTCATTATCTAATAGAGGATTATCTAGGGAGTTAAGGTGAATGGTGGTATAGCTTGTATTTATTAACCCTAACTCCTTCTTATGTGTACAAGTATGAGAGGATGTAAAAAATTTTGTAAGGTAGTTTAAAACATGAGATGTGATTAATTGATGAACATTGATCCAATTTCCTGCCTCATCCTTAAAATATGTTATTTTATTTTTACGTCTTCTGTTTAAGGCAGATATGTGGAAGAACTTGGTATTCGCATTTCCATCATTTAACCACATTATTCTAGACCTCAATTTTCAATAATCCTCTTCAATCTTGAGAATATCATTATATTCTTTTTTAAGAGTATTTTCTAGATTTTGGAGGAAGGTGCTACAAGTGTAGTTCCTAAAATTTTGGATGCCTTGGAGTCTTGATATTATTTTTTTTCTCCTATTACATCTCCAAAGGTCCTATCTTTCCAGGATTTAACACTATTAATAAAAGTTTTGCTGGCCCTGAAATAGTAATTACTGCGCCAATTTAACAAGATTTTGAAACTCAGGGTGTTTGCACCAATAAGTCTCTAAATGGAAAGGTTGTACATGATTTTGTCTACTTCTAGGGATAAGTTCTATTGAGATAGGATCGTGGTCTGAGTAGGTTTTAGGAAGATGAATTATAGAGTAGTTTGGAAATAGATCACACCATTTTTCGTTTCCTAGAGTTTTGTCCAATCTTTCCATAATTAGACCATTATTTCTATGTCTATGATTTGACCAAGTGTATTTACACCCTTTATAACCTAAGTCCATTTCCTTACAATTAGAAATCTTTGATAGGAGGTATTCTGCCCTATTATTGTTAATAGGTCTCTCCCCATATTTCTCATTTGAACCTAAGATATCATTGAAGTCACCCCCGATCAACCAAGGCCCATTATAATTGTTAGAGATGTTTTCTATGTTATTCCACAAGATATTTCTATATTGATAATTAGTGCTAGCATAAATAGACGAAAATAACCAAGTTTTGCGAATAGGTAATACCTCTATTGTAGCATGAATTTCCTGGTTCCTACGAATGAAATTCTGGACTGTGGCCACCTCGTGGTTCCACATAACAACCATTCCACTTGCCTGCCCCTCCACTGGAACCTCGATTAGCTCAGTAAAACCAAAATCCTCAAGCCATTGTTCATGATTAGTCATCCTAGTTTCCAGTAGGGCTACCAGGCAGGGCCTATGAGTATCAATCATCTCCCTAAAATTTCTTCTGAAGTTATCACTGTTCCCTCCCCGTATATTCCAAACAATAAAATTAGTTGGACGATTCATTGGTTGATTTAAATTCGCGTTCACTGCCTCCCCATTCTCCCTCACCCCTCCCAGAAAGATAGGGTTCCTTCGTAGAGATGGCACTAGTATCATAGCTTTGTTGCCCACAGTTGGATCCTGTGGTGGCCTGATGTCCAATGAGCACTTGTAAAGTGCTAGGGGATAGCTGAGTACATGCCTTTTCTCCTGCATATCCCTGAATAGAAACACCTTTACCCCGTCTAGATTTGAGAATTCTAGGACTTGCTCTAAGGCTAGGTTGAGGGGTTCTTCTACCTCTTCCTCCATTGCTGCTTCTGCCAGGCCTTGTTCTTACATTGCATGTTGGTGGAGAGGTGGTGCATGAGGGTTCTCTTGGTTGAGTGGTTGTTCCTGTGGTTGATGGTTGATTTCCCAAGGCATGAAGATGGGATTCAGATGAGTTAGCATCTCTGATGGGTGTCACACCCCTTTTTTTCAACCTCACTAACCCCTTTAAAATAAATAAAGTGATTTTGAAGCTCTAAAGGTTTTTCCATTAGAAAGTGACAATAATTGTGTTAAAAAGGATTTTTCCAGAGTCGCCATCTGACATTTGATTTCGGTGTGCCAGGTCACCGTTTTTAGAAATGATTTTCCTTTAAAACACGTTCAACTCTTAAACCAGTTTGTACTAGAGATTCAGGTAAGGGGGTTCATTTGACTCGGTGAGAAGGTGTTAGGCATTCCCCGAGGCCCTTAACTAGTACGGTTGCGTGCACGATCTAGTTGACTTTAAAATATTCAAATTGAGGTAAAAATAAACACATAAAAGAAGAATAAACACACAAGAGGCTTGAGGTCGTCCCTACCTAATAAAAGAAAAATGAAAAATGAATAATAAAAATAAAAATCCTACGAGTTTTGCTTTCGGACTCTAAATACAAATACTTCGGGGCATACCCCGGATAAATATATATATACAAAGTCTACGGGGCATTCCCCTGAATATGAACTCTAGGGAACGACCTTTCGCCTCAAATAAAATGAAGAAAACATAAAGTTTGCCTACCCGAATGATGACGGCCTAAGCATGCTCCTACTCGAAAAGTAACTAAAACAAGAATAAAGAACAATATTATTATCTTGAACATAAAATTTCTTTTAATTTTTACCCAACAACCCAATTTTTATACTGTGATAAAATCATGTTCAACTATAACCAATTCGAGTAAACACAAGCATATAACTAAGCGAGCAAATTCAAAACTATGAAGAACAATTACACAAACAACGGGATCATATCACCAAGCAAACAATTAACATTAAGCTTGATTAAAACGAATAGAGGATGAAAGAATTGGACCTCAATATAGCAGGAAAATTGATTGTTTCACTGTTTTGAACTCAAATGTAACGAACCGCGGGCGGAACTCGAATTAGCACCGAAAAGCTGAAAACCGGACGGAATCTCGAATCGTCACCAGAAACTCAACCAAGCACGGATTCAAACCAACATTTTAATCAAACTTCACCCTTGAACGCAAAAGATAGAATCGAAAAGTGAAAGAAACAGAACTCTGTATTTTTTGATTTTTCCTTTTTTTTTTAAAAACTGGTGTTTTTCGACTGTGTGTGTATGTGCAGTCGCCAGTGGAGTTGAAGAGGCAGAAGGGTGAGGGGCGTGAGGAACAACGATAGTGGTGAAGAAGGGGGTGGTTGATTTCTCCGGTGTATCGCTGCTGTTGGTTTCCGGCGGGTCTGGGTGGTGTGAGACGGCGGAACAGAGGTGAGGGTGGTGCTGTGCGGTGGAAACCTGGTTTTTCTCGCCGGATTCCGACAGTAAAGAGATGGGATGGAGGTCTGGCTGCTCGTTGTTTGGAGATGCGGCTGTCTGTGGTCGTTGGCATTTTTCCGGCAAGTGTGAGGAAGACGCTGAGGGGTTTGTGGCTGGTTGTTGGAGCTGAAGCTTAGGGTATTAGGTTTTGGGTGTGCTGAAGATGGAGAAGAAAGGTCTTCAATGGAGGAGGTCATTGACGTGTGGCTGAGGAGAGTGGTCGCCGGCGTCCAGTGAGGCGGGGGTGGCGGCGGCGGCTCTAAGGTGATTAGGGTTCCTCTAGGGTTCGTCATTTTTTGTGGAAGATAGAGTTTATATATTGGGTATGGGGGAATATGGACCATTAGATTTGGTGGGGATGGAAGACTAGGATTTCAAATTAAAATGGGTCAGCTGGGTTATGGGCTAAGGGATTGGGCTCAAGTTGGTCCGATTTGGGCTAGGGCCGGGAAGTATCCAAAATTGAAATAACACAATACCAACCCAAGAATCTTATTCTTCCTTCTAAAAATAACATAAAATCTATACCATAAAATACAAAACTAATTCTAATCAATTAAAATAAATAATATTATATTGTGAAACTATTTTTGGTATTTTTTTAAGATTATATAAAAATAAAAGTAGAGAAAAAAATAAAAATAAAAATGCTAGCAAAGTAGTATGACTACAAAAATATTAATGAAACTATTTTTGTGTTTTTTTTTAGAAGATCATACTGAATAAAAATAGATAAAAATAAGTGAAAATAATATTACTACATAAAATACTAATTAATCTTAAATTAAATAGACTTGAAACTATTTTTGTGTTTTTGATTTTTTTTAATACTAAAAATGACCAAATAAAATAGCAACAAAAATAATATATTAGAATCCTAGAAAAAAATGAAAATAACTCAAATAAATATATAAAATATGCGAAACCACTAATATAGCTTGAAGACGTGACGGGTCAAAAATTACATGTCTACAGCTGCCCCTCTAGGACTGGAAACACGAAGAGTTTTCAGACAAAGAACGACGAGACAGGTTTTTTGACCCGACCTTTATTTAGAGAGACCAAATCCTAAAAGAAAAGAGAATGTGACCGAACCCTGGTATCTGAGCTGCCTACATATCCTTGGCTATAAAGGAATCAGGCCACGTATAGTTCAGAAGTGAGAAGAGCGATGGAGTATACCGAGGTGGAGAGTCGAGCGAAGTGCCGTCGAGGTTCCGGTCCGCTGTTCCTGCCATTACATCAAAATAAAAGGGAAAATTACAGCAAATATAAAAGAAAAATACAAGATCCTATCTACTTCTTGTCTTGAATCTTCTTTGAATCTCCACTTGCTCCTTTAACATGAAACTGAAAATTCACCCCGTTCTTCAGGTGAGCATCCTGCTGACTTGAATTTGAAGAAAACTGGAAGTTGACCCTGTTCTTCAAGCGGGCACCCTGCTTCTTGCACTTGAAATGAACTTTAACTTGGAGTAGACTTGAACTTGCAAACCTTGTCCTTTTGGCGGCTCGTGCTACTTTCGATTTGACTTAAAGACTGGGGGTTGACCCTATTCTTCAGGCGGGTTCCTGCTGCTTTTGACTTAAACTTGAAATTGAAAATTGACCCTGTTCTTCAGGTGGGATTTTCCTGATGCTTCTTGAACTTAGAAATTGAAAGTTGACCGTGTTCTTAAGGCGGGATTCTCCTGATGCTTCTTGAACTTGGAAATTGAAAGTTGACCCTGTTCCTCAGGCGAGCTCCTGATGCTTCTCTAACTTGAAATTGTAAACTGAAAGTTGACCCTGTTCTTCAGGCGGGATTCTCCTGATGCCACTTGAACTTGAAATTGAAACCTAAACATTGACCCTGTTCTTCAGGTGGGCTCCTGATGCCTCTCTGACTTGAACTTGTAAATCGAAAATTGACCTTTTTATTCAGGCGAGATTCTCCTGATGCTTCTTGAACTCAAAAATTGAAAATTGACTCTGTTCTTCAGGCTGGCTCCTGACGCCTCTCTAACTTGAAATTGTAAATTGAAAGTTGACACTGTTCTTCAGGCGGGATTCTCCTGATGCTTCTCTAACTTGAAATTGAAAGTTGACCATGTTCTTCGGGCGGCTCCTGATGCCTCCCTGACTTGAACTTGTAAACTGAAAGTTGACCCTGTTCTTCAAGCGGGCTCCTGATGCTTCTCTAACTTGCACTTGTAAACTGAAAGTTGACCCTGTTCTTCAAGCGGGCTCCTGATGCTTCTCTGATTTGAACCTGAAACCGATTCCTGAAACATTGCCCCTCGTTCTCCAGGTGGGTGCCTGCAATCAAAACAACAAAACAAACAAAATTTGCTGCACCAGTTTGCACTAGGAAGACTTGTGAGTTGTTAGCGAAACTGTAAATCACCTATGCTATTGATGAAGGATGAAATGATGAGGGTAAAATTAAAAACTCGACTAGGATGTGCGTCTCCTGTGAGATTGAACTTAATAAAACTATAAACTGAGCTTGATTAAACTAAAACTTGACCCTATTCTCCAGACAGGACCATGAACTCAAGAAAAACTAGAGATTGAGAACTTAAGGAAACTAACAACTAACCCTATTCTCCAGGTGGGACCCCTGAACTTTAAGAGAAACTATATATTGAAATTTTAAGGAAACTAACAACTGACCTTATTCTCCAGGCAGGACCCCTAAACTCAAGGAAAACTAAAGACTAACCACTTAAGAAAATTAAAAAACTGACCCTATTCTCCAGGCGGGACTCCTGAACTAAAGGAAAACTAAAGATTAACAACTTAAGAAAACTAAAATTGACCTTATTCTCCGGGCGGGACCCATGAACTTAAGGAATGCTAAAGATTAATAATTTAAGGAAAGTAAAACTAACTCTATTCTGCACGCGAGACCTCTGAACTTAAGAAAAGCAAAAAATCTCTTCTGAATAGGGAGAATGCCTAGGAGGTACGATTCTTCTCAACTAGGGAAAATGTGTAGGAGGTAAAAACCTTCTCAACTAGGGGAATGCCTAGCAAGTAAAAACCTTCTCAAACAGCCTTTGTGCTGACAAAATTTGGCCACGGCACTTGAAAAATTCAAGCTTCCAACCTTTGATTTGGACATAGTCTTTGTCCCTGTTTCAAACAAAGAAAACTTGTGAGTTTAAACATGGTGGTTGGTTTGTGGCCTTGACTTTGAGGGCGATTTCTCCTTCACATTCCATGAAAACTTTGATTTCAACTTGAAAGACCTTGTTATTGACTAACCATTTTTCAGTCAACTCTTATCACAAAGAACACCTCTGACCCATTCAAACCCAATACCCTCTATCTGTTGCATTGTGCTCATGAATTGACATATACTGAACCTTTGTATTTTACATGAATCCCAAGGCACGTTAATTGTTATCAACTCAGTGCGTATGTCACTTTTCCCTGACTTATGCCCATTTGACGTGCAAGCCAGACTCCGCTTTGTGCAATTGGAAAGCTGGTAGCAGATTTTGAAGTCATTTCATACTTGTTCTGACAGAACAGACTCAAAAGGACTCAAACAAAGCAAGAAGAACAGAGTTAAGGGGACAATGGAAAGAGATGGCATCTAACAAGAAAATCACCAAGCAAAAACTCATCTGATGTGGATACCAACTCGAATGACCGTGACATGCATTTTGGATTAAATGGCCTAATCTGTCAAGCAAGTCTAATGTTCAACTCTTGTTGTACCTCTAAGCCGTGAAATTGGGCTTCAATGTTCCGATTATTCTATCTGATTCACGGTCCTTATTTGACCTGTAGTGTCCGAAGGGTTTTCACCATCAAGCCTCTCTCATTTTGTTCTTTCTCTCAACTCACTGTCTCCTTATGGTGCCTGTAAAGGTTTTCACCAATAAGACTCTCTCATTTTGTTCTTTTCTTCTTATTTCCTCTGATTCTGCATATGACAGGGCATTAAACCATGGTAAAAGTGTCATATGCTCTTGGTATGGCTAACTCAGCACCCTCAAAGATTATCTGGGAGGTCTTTTTTGGATTGTAATGTGGCTTTTGGACAGGGTTAGAAAGAAAGGATATCATAAAGGCTCAAAATAACTAAGATAACAGGGTTAATTTATTTACAACTTTTGGAACTCATTTTAAAACTTTGCCTCAATTTCTAAAACAAAAAAATTTGATTCTCTTTCTCTTCTTTTTTTTAAGATGGAATTTCTAAGAAAAACTTCCCCACTCTTGACCTCGTGGGATTGTGAAATATTTTATTTGGTGCGATCGAACCGTAAGGCTGCCTACGTATCTTGGGGTGACAAGAATCAGGTCGAACGTAGTTCACACCTAAAAGTTGTTTTTTTTGTTGCTCTTTTTCTTTTCTTTTTTTTCTCTTTTTGTCTTTTTTTTTCTTTTTGATTGATTTTTTTTGGAGTGAACTTTCTAAAACAAACCTATGGAATATGAACATTTTTTTACGACACTAACTTGATTCCAAAATAGGGGAGGTCAAAGAAATCAGCACAGGCTCAGAGGGGTATCGAAGGGTATAAAGTGTTTGGGTAGCTGAAAGATGGCCTCCCAATCTCTAAGAATGCCAAGTATAACACATGCAACTTGAAGATGAAAAATGAAGATCATGCATAGCATTTCTTTTGTAGCATCGGCATTGATATCACAGATATGCCTTCCACCTTTCTTTAGTGCCTCGTCAAGTACAGAGCTCATGTTGGGTAATTTCTGCTTCACAATGGATACCCTCCGTTAGTTTGGGACAAACTCCCTTGGCTTTATCTTGTAACTTGAGGTGCACTTGAACTCAAAGTTCCTTACCTCAAATTGTCTGGGATACGCTCTCTTGTAGCAAATTATTGTAGTCCTCTTAACTTCCCAAACCATCTGCCCCAGTTTCACACAATTCGGGCTTTAAATGATCTCAAAATGTCCAAATCTTTACTAATTTCCCTCAAATGTCCCTGTCATCTTCAAAACTTGTTTCATTGTTTCATGATTAGACTAATTTTTAAGACCAGGATGAGAATTCCACATGCATGTCATGCCACTAGAGTCACGATGAAAAGAACTATAAAAGGAAAATAGAACTAAACAAAAACTGACTAGAAATAACAAAAAACAGGAGATTGCATTAAATAGATGGTGAAAGGGTTCGAACAACAAAACAAGCAAAATAAACTGGGGTTACAACCCGGGAACAAACCTAGATAACACTAAACGAGGTAACAATACTAATTGAGCTAGGAAAAATAAAAGGATAGAAGGGTTTGAGTCACAAGATAATATCCGGATTACAACCTTGAAATTACCCGGACAACAGAAACGACGACAAAATAAACTAACCAAGACTCCTTCATGGCTAACCAAGAAAGGAGTGTCTTTCCAATTACCAAGCTCGACATCTTAGCCACTGAGTCGCACATTGACATTACCCAGACATTTTCCAATTTCAATCACATTGACCTCAGCGGGTGGCTTTGGAGTCCCTTTTGCCGACTCATTCTTAAGATCAACTTCTGGAACCGAGACTGATAGCGCTGAAAACTCTGCGGCAAGTGGCCCTCCGAGGATCTCAGAAGAGTTCTCATATTCCTTTTCAACACAAATCATGCCCACCATATGCACCTCATTATGAACAGGCAATGGACTTTGTCTAGTATCTGTTGCATCAGGATTTTGCACGGTAATGTCACCTACATCAATAAGCTTCTGGACTGCTCTTTTCAGATGCCAACACTTTTCTATACCGTGCCCCGTGGAATTAGAGCAATATGCGCACCTTTGAGAATAATCAAAATTCTTGGGAAGAGGGTTCGACATTTTTATCTGAATCGGCTTCAACATGTCCAATTGTCTCAACCTTTGGAACAAACTGGTATATGATTCTCCAGTAGGAGTGAAAGTCTTTTCCTTTTGCTATTGCCTTTTCATTTTGTACTCTGGCCACGGTTGGAACTTTTTGCAGGTAGGTGGTTGATATGCTTGAGGGGGCGGGTAAGACATTTGTGGAGGCGGTGCAGGCCATTGCGGTTTTTGTAGGTGTGGAGCATATGGCGGTGAATTTTTGGTAGAGTACTGGGAAAGTGGGGTATGACTTTGGGGGTTTTGTGGAGAGAAGTAGCATTGGGGAGGATTATCTGGAGTACGAGGATATTTATGGGGTTGATGTTGAGGTTGAAAGCGTTGAGCAAGAACACCCACTGGATTTTGTCGTCGGCGGGGCTCAACAACATCTTTTCTATTTCTCTTTCTTCCACCCAAACTTACTGAGATGTTCTGAATGTCTTCTATAGTATCTTTCAATGCAGAATAACTCATGATTTTGCCTGACTTGATTCATTCCTCTACCATCTCCTCCATTTTTACCACATCATTGAAAGGTTTACCCAAGGCCGGGATCAAATGACTAAAGTAGGTGGGCCCCTGGGCTTGTAGGAAAGCTCAACCATTTCTTCTTCACCAATCGGGGGACTGACCCGAGCAGCTTGTTCTCTCCATCTGAGCCCAAACTCCCTAAAACATTCCTCGGATTTCTTTTCCATCTTAGATAGGGAGGAGCAGTCTGGGATAATGTCTAGATTGTACTAAAACTAGAACAAAATCTTGAGCCATGTCATCCCATGCATGCCATTTACTGACATCTTAACGAGTATACCATTCCAAGGCTGCCCCAGTCAAGCTCTCACTGAAATACGCCATCAACAAATCATCTTTCCCGCCAACACTTCTCATTTCACTGCAATAACCCCTCAGATGGGCTACTGGATCTCCACGCCCATCATACAAGTTAAACTTTGGCATTTTAAACCCCGCGGGCGGACGAATATTAGGAAACATACACAGGTCATTGTAAGACATGTTAATCTAATTTCCCATCCCTTGCATGCTCTTTAAGGATTGTTCTATACCTTTCAGCTTCCTCGATATCTCATCTCGCCCTTCTTTTTCTGTGAACTTTTCATTTTCAATATGAGGCTCATTCCGAGGGCTATGATTGTATGAGTCAGGGACCTTGTGGGCCAACTCTGGGGGCTAGTATTGGGCATCATGAGTTTTGAGTGGGTGTTCATTGTTGGATTTATGAAGGAAAGATTGTTGAGAAGTTGTGATCGTGGGGATAGTGGACATGACAGGAAGGCAATGTTTGGGAAAGGTAGTTAGAGGACGAGTGATTGAGCTACTAGGGTGGTTGGGAAAGCTGTGATAAGCGGGAGAATCTGGAGAGTATGGGGGATCATCTAGCATTACGACCGGAGTTTGAGTAAGGGTAGCATCTAGGAAGCTAGGTGGTGGCGGGGGTGGTGCCTTCCCAGTCATCCAAGCCTGATACATGTCCGCAATGTGTTGTCTTAACATCCTTACCACTTCAACCAAGCTAGTGTCCTGTTCAACCAATTGCTTTCGGGCACCAGTATCAACCAACTCAATTTCGTTGTCGTCTGCCATTGCCTTTCGACTTTATGTTGTAGGGAGGAGTTACCAGTTTAAGAACGACAAACCAACCACCCTTCTGCTATAATGAAGATAACAAAGAGGAACAAAATGAAGTCATCACGTTAGCGGTAGGGCATTTAATATAAGATAATCTCACATTATGTGCAATGCACCTAGTCACAGTTATTGGTTCTAAAATGACTTCGAGGGTATGAAGGTCATATGGCATCATCCCAATTTTGTTCATTTCAGTCTTCTCTTTTGTTTCTTTTCTAGCACTTCTTGGCTTGCTCATTTTCCTTCCTCTCTTTTCTTTCTAATTATCACTCTTTTCTTTCCTCTCATTTCTTACATCCCACATTTTCATCCTCTTTTCTTTTTTCTTTTTAATTTTTTTGAAGAAAATGATTCAATCGAACCCTATATAGGTTGCCTACGTATCATGTCCCTCATGAATCAGATCAAGCGTAGTTCTGGAAAAGTAATGGACAAAATAAACTAAGAAACAAAATTTTTTTTGGACTTTTCATCTATAAATTTTTTTTGGTTTTCTCATACAAAATAGGAAGTACGATAACAAAAGACTCGACGAACTTAACCACACTATGACAGACTCTTATACCACCTAAACGACTCGATACTACTGTACAAGACTAGAAAGCAAAAGACAAACATAAAAACAGACTCAAAATATAGAAAAGTCTCCTCAAGTAGCTCCTGAATGCAGTGGTCTTGGGGTATCTGTCATGCTCGAGTCCTAGTACATGAATCCACAACTGAATGAGAAAAATAAGACCAAATAGATCAGTGACTCAAGAAACTATGCGGCACCACAACACCTCCTATTGGACACATGCAAGACACAATTGGGCTATTTTTTAAAATTAACCTACGTGGCCAAGAGTGGCTAGAAGTGCAAACTCAACAAGGGTGACTACTCAGATATGAAAATACCTCACTAAGGCTTATATGGATTCAAACTCCCAATAATCATGGCCCCAAAATTAATTTGCAGAAATGACCCATTTTGTAAAAATGACCGATGTGGCCAAACGCGGCTAGAGATGGAAATTCAACAAGGATAGACCTTAAATCAATATGACACCTAGTTGCGGACTCAGGATTCTAAGACATGGGTAACTGAACCACTTTCGAAAAAATGACCCCATTTTGCAAGAATGGCCGAGTGGCCAAAAGTGGCTAGACACGCAAATTCAACAGGAATGAACCTTAAAACTGAGAGGACACCTTGTTGTTGACTTAGGGCTCTAAGACATGGGATAACAAACTACTTTGAGAAAATAGCCACATTTCGCAAAAACGGCCGATGTGGCCAAAAGTGGCTAGACATGCAACATTTGGCTAAGACCCCGCGAAGCCAAGAACCTAAGACTTACTAGGAAGACCGGACCCTATGTGGGCTACCTACGTATCCCGCCCCGAAAGACGAGAATCAGGTATGCGTAGTTCGGAAAGACTGGATACGAGAGAGAATTTAAAAAAAAAATCACTCATATGAAGAAAATATATTTTTTGTCTTTTTTTTTTTTGAAAAATTATGAAACATGTAAAATCTTTTTGGATTTTCTTTTTTTTTTTTGATTTTCTTTTTAATTTTTTGGAAAATAATGGGAAAGTGCAAAATCTTTTTGGATTTTTTATTTTTTATCTTTTTCTTGAAAAAGTTGTGAAAGAAAATCATAACAGGGCCCTACTTGCTTCATCTTTATACTTCACCTCCTTTCCCAAATATCAGTCCGCCAAATGTCCTTTCTACCCTCAAAGATACAACATGTATCACATAGGGATGATTGAATGTCTTTTTGCGCCACGGGCCCATTTTAAAAAAATTTGGACAGGCCTCCTGCAAAGGGACACGGTGTCTGGGACCGAGCCCTGCTAGGTCTAAATGACATGATGCAAATAAAAATGACCTAAAGGTTGACCTAAGTTTGGGGTTCACTAACAAGGCAATTCGGGGGAGCGTATGGTCGATGGTGGCTGCTCAAGCTTTCAACCCACTCCATACGTCCAACTGCCTCCCTCCTAAAATAAGGGTGACTCAACAAAGAGTTCGTGTACGCGACGCGTACTCCGAGATTTGTTGCAGAAAGAATTGACTCGAGGTTATGCAAATGATGACAATTTATAAAGCAGTAACAAATAAGGAAAAACAATAAAAAAATAACCAACGAAATAGGAAATAAGACAAACAAACTAAATAAATAAATAAAGCAAATAAAGAAAACAAACACCTCAATCAAATTCCTAAAAGCCAACAAGGTCAAGTATCAGCTCGAACCTGCAACTCCCCAGCAGAGTCGCCAGAGCTGTCACACCCCTTTTTTCCAACCTCACTAACCCCTTTAAAATAAAGAAAGTGATTTTGAAGCTCAAAAGGGTTTGCCATTAGAAAGTGACAATAATTGTGTTAAAAAGGATTTTTTCAGAGTCGCCACCTGACATTTGATTTCGGTGTGCCAGGTCACCGTTTTTAGAAATGATTTTTCTTTAAAACACGTTCAACTCTTAAACCAGTTTGCACCAGAGATTCAGGTAAGGGGGTTCATTTGACTCGGGGAGAAGGTGTTAGGCATTCCCGAGTTTCGTAACTAGTACGGTTGCGTACACGATCTAGTTGGCTTTAAAATAATCAAATTGAGGTAAAAATAAACACAGAAAAGCAAAATAAACACACAAGAGGCTAGATGTCGTTCCTACCTAATAAAAGAAAAATGAAAAATCAATAATATAAAAATCCTACGAGTTCTACCTCTAAATACAAATACTTCGGGGCATACCCCGGATAAATATATATACAAAGTCTACGGGGCATTCCCCTGAATATGAACTCTAGGGCAACGACCTTTCGCCTCAAATAAAAGGAAGAAAATCTAAAGTTTTCCTACCCGAATGATGACGGCCTAAGCATGCTCCTACACGAAAAGTAACTAAAACAAGAATAAAGAACAATATTATTATCTTGAACCCAAATTTTCTTACGGTGATAAAATCATGTTAAACTATAACTAATTCGAGTAAACACGAGCCTATAACTAAGCGAGCAAATTCAAAACTATGAATAATAATTACACAAACAACGGAATCATATCACCAAGCAAACAATTAACATTAAGCTTGATTAAAACGAATAGAGGATGAAAGAATTGGACCTCAATATAGTCGAAAAATTGATTATTTCACCGTTTTGAACTCAAAAATGTAACGAACCGCGGACGGAACGGGAATTAGCATCGGAAAGCTGAAAACCGAATTGAATCTCGAATCGTCACTAGAAACTCAACCAAGCACGGATTCAAACCCACATTTTAATCAAAATTCACCCTTGAATGCAAAAGATAGAATTGAAAAGTGAAAGAAACCGAACTCTGTATTTTTCGATGTTTCCTTTTTTTTTAAAAACTGGTGTTTTTCGACTGTGTGTGTATGTGGAGTCGTCGGTGGAGTTGAAGAGGCAGAAGGGTGAGGGGCGTGAGGAACAACGATAGTGGTGAAGAAGGGGGTGGCTGATTTTTCCAATGTATCACTGCTGCTGGTTTCCAGCGGGTCTGGGTGGGGTGAGACGGCGGAACAGAGGTGAGGGTGGTGCTGTGTGATGGGAAACTAGTTTTTCTCGCCGTCCGGCAGTAAAGAGATAGGATGGAGGTTTGGCTGCTCGTTGTTTGGAGATGCGGTTGTCTGTGGTCATTGGCGTTTTTCCAGCGAGTGTGAGGAAGACGCTGAGGGGTTTGTGGCTGGTTGTTGGAGCTGAAGCTTAGGGTATTATGTTTTGGGTGTGCTGAAGATGGAGAAGAAAGGTCTTCAATGGAGGAGGTCGTTGACGTGTGGCTGAGTAGAGTGGTTGCCGGCGTCCAGTGAGGCGGGGGTGGCGGCAGCAGCGGCTCTAAGGTGATTAGGTTCCTCTAGGGTTCGTCATTTTTTGTGGAAGATAGAGTTTATATATGGGGGTATGGGGAAATATGGACCATTAAATTTGGTGGGGATGCAAAATTGAAATAACACAATACCAGCCCAAGAATCTTAATCTTCCTTCTAAAAATAACATAAAATCTATACCATAAAATACAAAACTAATTCTAATTAATTAAAATAAACAATATTATATTGTGAAACTATTTTTGGTATTTTTTTAAGACTGTATAAAAATAAAAGTAGAGAAAAGAATAAAAAATAAAAATCCTAGTAAAGTAGTATGACTACAAAAACATTAATGAAACTATTTTTGTATTTTTTTAGAAGATCATACTAATAAAATAGATAAAAATGAGTGAAAATAGTATTACTACATAAAATACTAATTAATCTTAAATTAAATAGACTTGAGACTATTTTTGTGTTTCTGATTTTTTTTAATACTAAAACAGACCAAATAAAATAGCAATAAAAATAATATATTAGAATCCTAGAAAAAAAATAACTCAAATAAATATATAAAATATGCGAAACCACTAATATAGCTTGAAGACGTGGTGGGTCATAATTTACATGTCTACAATGGGAAGAAGGGAATGTCTCGGAGGATATTTTATGGTGAATTGGGTTGAAGTGAGGTGGCATGTCCACTGGTGTATCATTGCATGAACTAGATTTGGGTTCAATGATGGTGCTAGAGGGTGGAGGATGTTGTTGAGCCAAATTTGGTTCAAGTAATTGCTCATTGCCAGACCCATCCCCTCCGTTATTAGTTGTGCTAGGTATTGAGTGTTGTAAAGGATTACTATTGCCTCCTGGCCATTGACTTGGATGCTAAATGAGACTGCATGTCCCATTAGCCCCATTTCCATCCACGAAAGTGGTTGGTAGTCTTGGGCTTGAGGGGGTTGGACATAGATCACTTGAGGATTTGCTGGTTGTGGTGGGGCTTGGGGTAGGTTTTCCTTCGTTTGGTTTCTTTGTTTCCTTAGTATTTGGATTAGTCTGTTCCTCCTTCTCGGAGAAGATGGGATTCTTGGCATTTTGAGTAGATTGTTTAGTATTTAATGGGCTTCCAAAAGGCATGGAGTTTGGGTTAGGAATAAATGGGGTGGGATTGGTGGTAGAGGTAATGATTGTAGGGTCTTCTTGCATGGCCTCAGAATAGTCATCTTTTTAGATTTATAGAGTGAATTTGAAAGGATTTGATATCCTTGTCGTGTTCCCTGGGAATGACCATTTGTTTATATTTTGGTTCCTTAGATACCATGTGGACATCATGCTTTGGGGGTTTAATATTCTCAAATCTTCAGGGAAGATTGTTGTTTGTATAATCAGTAGTAGAAGGATTTGTAGTATGTTTATTAGCTTGTTTAGTGATTTGCCGTGTTGAGTTAGAAGTCCTATTAGGGTTAGTGATTTTATTGTTTGTATCTAATAGCCTATCACGTTTTTCATTACTAGTAGAGGTAGGTACGTCTGATTCTGGTAAAGCCACGTCACTCATCATAGAGTCCAAATATCTCATTGCATGGGAGTTTTTAGGAGATATAGTATTTTTATTTATTTTAATTTTGTCCAAAACCATGTGCTCTTCATCTAAAATGGTGAAGTGCTTTTGGACTGGAAGAGTGGTATTGCCTATGTTCTTCTTCGTCGTAAAGTTCTTAGTAGAATCTTTTGATTTATATTGTAAAATAACTTGAGTGTCGATGTCTGTGTTTGCATTGAAAAGATTTACTGAGATACCTGGGCCTTGAAGTTTCTCCTTTGGGGTGTGATTTTTAGCAGGATTGTTTGTCACATGCTGCCTCTTACCGTTGTTGAAGGTGACAATTTTCCATTCACCTTCTTAGTTCTCCTCGATTGGCCTTTGTGTAGTAGTATCTGGGCAGGAGTTTGTTTTTGCATGTTGCTGGATAAATTTACAAATGGTAGAGGTGTGTCCCAATCTTCCACACTTCATACATAGTAGGTGTTCCCCTTCATAGTGAATATACTACTTGTGTGTACCAATATAGATGAATGGTTGCACTGGAAGATCCAAAGGAATTTCCACACAGAGCCTAGTGTCGCGACCCCTCATTGTTGTTGATGTACAAACATCAATTTTCAGTAATCGACCAATGGAGTTGCTAATTTTTTCTAAGATTTTTCCATCATAAAACTCCGTTGGTAATTATGGCAATCTAATCCATATTGCTGAGGTTAATTTTTCGTTGGTAGCCACAAAATTTGGTTTCCATTTGATCACAGATAGGTAATGACCATTTACAAACCATGGACCTTGATGAAGAGCTTTATCCATATTTTCCTTTTTTTTTTGAATTTTGATGATAAAGTAATCTTCTCCCAGATCAATTGAGGAGAAGATTTCCGTTGGTTTCCAAAGCTCTTGAATTTTCTTTGTTAGGTATTGATGCATCATGCGTTTTCCAAGCAGTTTGATAATGATGGAACATTGCCATGGTTCATAAATTCTTTATTTATCCTCCTCCGTAAGTGTGATCGATCTAATGCCTTGTGTGGGGGAGTATTTGATTAATTTGTCAGTGTTTCTCCTTCTTCTGAAAAAGATTCTGACAGCTCTATGTTGGATTGGTTCACGTTTGGGGCAAAATCCATATGGTCTGAAGATGTAACCATGTCCCTATATGACGTTTTAGCTTCTCTACAATCCTGTCGTGTGGTAGTTTGGGAGGTAATGTCAGGCGCTTAACGAAATATCGTTTGTCTTTTTTGCCCTTTAAAAAATCGATTTTGTATTGAATAAAATTATAATTTAATCTATTTTCCTAATATTAAGACTTTGAAATCTATTAATATTTTACTTATTAAATTGTTCAATATCTAAACTATGTCTGAAGTTCTATTATTTAGGATTAAAAAATATATTTATGCGAATTAATAACAAACATATAAAAATTTCTCCAACAAAGTAAACCAACCCTATTACATAACATCTTTAAAATTGTATTAGACTTTCAATTTATTTATTTATTTTTTTTTTATTTTATTTTTTTTAGGTTTTCGACAATAAAGACTTTGAAGTCATTATCGACACTTTCATATATTTAATATTTTACCTCCTTTCATACTCAAATAGTAATATTTTTTTCATCGTTTTAATAATATTTGGAAAGTATACTAAATGAACAAATAACTAAGTATTTTCTCTTCATCGATTATATGTTTAGTACTTGAAACTGTTCTCAATAATTTAAAAAAACAAATAAGATAATATTAAAGAATGTTAAAAATAAATCACGAGGACAATATTGAAGGATAACAATATTGAGATAAAAAGTCCAAGGTTAAATTAAAAATAAAAATTTATTCAAGTTTCCATATGATAAGATCAAACAAATATTTATATTATACGTATATTCTTATTTTAATCCAATGACTCAAAACATCTACCTAAATAAACTGTATCCAATAAATAATTTCGATATTATCTAATCACTATATTATAATCTATGTATAATATTTTGCAGTGTTCTAAATGAGCTTTTAGTAATTATTTTTCTTTCTTTATCATCCATCTCAGCATATCTATGTCTTTTTTATATATTACTAAGTTATTTATGGTAAAATATCAACTCAACATTAGTCATCTTTATACTATACACTATCGTTAAGAAAACTTCTTAAACTATAGGGTAATTTCTTCATTCCCAAATCTCTAAAGAGCTAGAGATTTAATTTTTAAATAGGTGTTAATTAATAAATCTTTAAAGAAGATAAATGTATTTATGCATAAATATTTGCTTTTAGTATTAGGGTACAAAAATAACAATAAATTTCATAAGATATTTCCACAGAAGTCTTTAGAAATCACGATAAGGCATCTTAGGATTTATGTGGAGAAAGATTTCTTCCTTTATTAAGATAGCTAAATGGGATCAACATATATTATTTTCATGAACTTACAATTTTTATTTTTTCTTTTATTACTCAAAGATATTATTTAAATATTACTTATATAATTTTTTAATATTATATGTTCATTAATATGGGTACATGTGTGAAGTGAGTAGCCTAAGACTAGTTAATAAAATAGAGAAGAGCCATAATCTATTAGATGCACAAATGCATCAACTTTTGCATAACCATTCAAGTAAATTATGTACATTGATACTCTTAGCAATTTAATTTATGTGAACCACACAATATAAAAAGGAGAAAAAAAAAACTTAATACCAAAACGTTAATTTGATTCACTAAATAGATTGTAATCTAGAAGCATGTGAAACTGAATGATAGTTGTTTGTTATGATTAGTAAAATAGTGGTCCTCATGAGGAGGTTCATCATTTTTAATCTTCCAAAATTACACTCTGTACTATAGTGTATAATCACTCTTAATATAAAATAAGATCATTAAAAGCAATGTAGTATGTTCAAAAATTTACTCCCGGGACATTTTCTTAGTTTTACGGAACTAACTTCCATATGGACTTTGGAAGTAAGCTTTTTTTAATAGTGCTAGTTTTCTTATGCTCATATATATGTTTTATTTAATTGAAGAGAATAAGAAAGATTATTATCCTATGAATACTTAAAGGAGGATGAGAACAAATTAAACAAGGTAAAATTATCTCAATTCAACATGATCTTTGTAAAATGGCAAAACATATATAGCTTGAAGTTTATTACATGCATAGAATCATCCATATTTTACATCTGCTTCTCATGAGTATATTTTATAGAAACAGGTACAAGAGCAATATTCAAGAGGCAAAATAAAGCTTTTCAAATTCGTAATAAGCTAAAAGTCCAATCGATCGAGAAGGATGCAACTAAAAACCAGAAAGCAAATATATTTAGGAATACATATTTTTTGCTACGGAAGTTGAAAGTAGCAAATAAGTAGAGACTAATTAATCCTCCATGATAAAAATATAGAGTACCAGCAGTAAGAAGTTTGCGAACAAGACAAACAAATTAAAGTCAAACATAAATATATTTTCTTCCGAGTGGCCTCATAATATCTCCCAGTAGATCCCAAATTTTGCTTCACTACTCCTCCAACATCTAGGCCTACATTAATCAAGAATGATTTTCATTAGATAATTAGCATTTCGCATATACAAAAAGAAACTATAAAGAAGGATGAAAAAAAATAAATGCTTACATTGTTGCTGCTCTCAGCCAAGGTCCCATTTGGAGTATTAGGAATGTACCTAGCCCACTATATCAACAATTTTATTAGATTAGTAGCTACACTTGTTATAGAAAAATAAGGTTGTAGACTAATTACAAAGTTTATTATTTTAATATGAGAGTGAAACTCACATTTTTGGCTGCTGCACTGAAAGCCTCTCGGTGTGGAATCTCTGGATTTGCTGCTTTGATGCGTTGTATCTCATCCCTTTATAAAAATGAAACAAATTAAGAATAACTCAAAAGGAATATTATTGATAATTTTAGGAGTTTAACATAATCTATGAGCATAAAATTACAATAAATGAAAACTGAATTAGTGAAAAAAAAAGAGAGTGGACGATGTTTACTTCATGAACCGATTGTAGGCAGATGGAAGCCTGTGCTTCTTCTCAGGAGCTTCGTCCATAGTAAGAAAACAAAAAGTAAAAATCATGATTAGTTTTCTTGTAAGCTACTGAGCCAAACAGACACGAGTTAAACTTGTATACATCATCATTCTTAAAATTTTTTTACACTATCAGGTCAATTATACCTCTTTTATACTTCAAGATTATTAATCTTACATTTTAAGGAAGCTTACCTATAGATGTAAAATGAAATTACACTGAAGAAACTATAAAGGAAAAACATATATACGTTTTACAACAAAAGGTGCCTTTGGAGACGAGGGTTCACTTGAAGATGAAGATGAAGACTGGCCCTTCTTGAAATCGCTGAAGAAAGCTTGATGCTTTGACCAAAAAAGAAACATCGATCAATCTACCCTTTATAAGAATTGATCAAACCAGAAAAATGGAAATTACAAAAAAAAAGAAGCAATGTGAATAATTAATTACCTGAAGAGCGGTTTGGTGATCAAAACATTGGCCTTGAAGTGGAGGTCTTGTGCTTAAAAAGGAAAGGTTACTGCAATGCCCACATTTCACTGTCACTGTATCCAACAGCCTCTTGTATGGAATTCCAACCTATATAACAAAATCAGATTTAACTTAGTATTCACTGATAATATAAATAAAATTTCACATGTTTTTTGACTTATTTCACTTATTATAACTATTTATAAATAATTACCTTTTAAATCACATGACAATATGTAAAAGTTTAATCTTACCAAAAAGGGACCACCAGGAGCGTGTTGAGTGGGTTCTTTTTTTTTTTTTTTTTTGGGGGGGGGGGGGGGAGGGGTTGTTAGACATGATTCATCTGGGTGTGTGCATATCATCGCTAGCGTAGCCACCTACAATGAAGAGTGTTCAGTTGAACACCCTTCGTCAAAAAATTATATTGTAAAAAAGGGCATCTCGGTGCACTAATCTCTCACTATGTGAGGTCCGGAGAGGGCCGGACCACAAGGGTCTCATGTACGCAGCCTTACCCTGCATTATATTGTATGTATAAAATAGTATACTGCATATATAAATCAAAAGTTACTTCTTATACATATATATTAAATCTTGAAAACCTTTAGTAAAATTCTTGGTTTCACCACTGCATATCATGATCATCCATTCTTATCAAATATCAGGTGTGATAGTATGAGTGTGTACGTGTATAATATATATGATGAAAAACAGAATGTTGAAAGTGAAGAATCAGAGAAATGATAGTTATAACAGTAGTATATATATATACTGTATATTGTAGCACATGTGATTTGACAAAGTAGATTTGCTCTCTTCTTGCTATATATAAAGGTCATATAAGAAGGAAACAATCACAGTAGCTTTCTTTTGAACTTTCCTGTCTTTCTATTCTTTGCCCTTTCAAGAAACTATACATAGAAATCATGCATCAAAATAATGATTGAAACTTCTTCAATTTATAGATAACTAGAAATATATAAGATTGATAGAGACAGTTAAATGGGCATTGCATGAAATAGAGAAATAAATACCGCAAGAACAGTGTTGCAGAAGCTGCAACGGACATAACAAAGATGTTCAGAAGATTGAACCAAATCCATGGAGTTTCTATCAGCAGCTTCCAAGTTGACACAAGAGCTAGCAGAACTAGGAGAAGAAGAAGACATATTTTTATTTTGGAGTATGAAGACTAGTATATGGGCAGAGAGCAATATCTAGCTAGGGTTTGAGCTTTGTAACCAGCTGGATACTTTTTTGGAATATTAGGGTTATAGCAAAGGAAACAACAGATAAAGTTGCATTCACACTTAATATATATATATATATATATATATATATATATATATATATATATATATATATATATATATATATATATATATATATATATGTGTGTGTGTGTGTTGGTTTAATATCAACTTTTAGTTTATCAAGTACTTTGAATCTCCAACGGAATTCTTTTAAGGGTAAGTGGTAGGTCTTTTCAGAAATTTGGCTCTACCATGGCATTGCAAGAGTATCAATGTATCATCATATTGTTGAACAAAATAAAGTAAAAAAAATCAGGCTTAACTTGATTTGTTAAGCTTAAATCTATGGTGTGGATGAAGTACACATTTGGCCAATATATCAAAACCTACATAAAAACCTCATTATTATAACCTTCTAGTAGGGCTTAACTTGCACAACTGCACCCAAATATAACATATTGTCACTACCCGGAAATTCCACTCTTGGGACCGTGATGGCGCCTAACATTTCACTTGCTAGGCAAGCCAACGTTAGAATAGTTTATCCATTTTTAACAGTTCAAATTAAATGATAATAAAGAAGCTGAAATAGCTGAAATAAATCTGAGGTAAAGAGCGAAAAAACTATAACAATTGAAATAGCTAATACAATCCTGAATCAGGTGTCACAAGTGCACGAGCTACTAGAATAATACAAATAATTGTCTGAATGAAAGTAAAGTTGTCCGAATAAAGAATACACAGGTAAATAAAGCAGAAGGGGACTTCGGGGCTGCGAATGCCGAGCAGTTGTACCTCAAGTCTCCCTACTGATAGTCAACCCGAGCAATCTACTAACCGCCGCTGGGACCGACTCCAAAATCTACGCAAGAAGTGCAAAGTGTAGTATGAGTACAAACCGACCCAATGTACTCTGTAAGTGCCGAGCCTAATCTCGACGAAGTAGTGACGAGGCTAAGGCGGGTCACTTGCAATAACCTGTATACAGTATAAAATAATGACAGGAAAGAAAATACGAAAACGAAATAAGGCAGTTAACTCACGAAACAACTCAATCCTCAAAGGAAACCAGTAAATGCCAAAATTACCAATCCTTGGAATCTCGTACGAAAGTACCGAAAACAACACAACGCAATAAGGAATGTAAATTACAAAAACTATTGCGGCGCGCAACCCGATCCTAGCGTACAACACAATTCTCCCTTATTCCTCTATGTAATTATTAGTAATGATAAATAAATACGTGTTGCGGCGCGCAACCCGATTCCACCATATAATCAGAGGCAATATCATAATTCACCCTTATTTCACCATATCAATCCACCCTTATTTCATCTGTTGCGGCACGTAACCCGATCCTACCATATCAATATAAATTTTACCCTTATTCCACCTGTTGCAGCGTGCAACCCGATCCATAAATAAATCAACAAGCGCAATCAATTTAACAACCCGAATCACAAGAATCTCTACGATTAACAAATATGAAAGCTATAATTTGATAAGGAATCTCGTAACAAATCATGAAAGGCTACAATTAACACTGAGCAACGAGACAAGTCAAATATATGGTAGTTAAAGGGAATAAATATGACAAATAAGACAATTATCAATTAAATATGGAAACACAGAAGGAAATTTACATTTAATAAGCGAGAATAATAGATGACAAGTAGCAAGTTAAGGCATAGGAAGCAACTATTTCATGTAACAATTAAGACATGAACGATATAATTAATGAGGGCAGGCATGGAAACAAGTACTTGGCGGCATATAGACACGCGTCACCTCGCATATACACCGCTATACATGAAATTCACACTCCTATTCCCTCAAATCAAGGTTAGACCCAACACTTAACTCATTCCGAAATCAACTCAAAGTTCAACCACGGCCTTGCCTTTCGAACAAGCCTCTAAACCAACCAAATCTATCAAATTATTGACTAAACGATATAAGCTTTATAAACTACTCACTAATGAAAGATGTTCAATTCAGATAATTATTGAAAAAGTCAACAAAAGTCAACCCTGGGCCCGCTTGGTCAAAACCCGAAATTCGGACCAAAACCCGATTACCCATTCACCCCCGAGCCCGGTTATGTAATTAGTTTCGAAACTCAACCTCAATTAGAGGACTAAATTCCAATTTTACAAAAATCCCTAATTCTACCCAAATTCCCAATTTCTACCATGAAAATCCTAGATTTAATATTGAAAACTTGTGAAATATAATGGGTAATTGAAAGAAAGTGGATTAAGGTTACTGACTAATGAATATAGGAAGAAAAACTCTAGCAAAAATTGCCTCTAAGGTGTTTAGGGTTCAGAATTTGAAAGAATGAGCTAAAATTTCGTATTTCCCTTTATTTTTTCAGGTGCAGATGTCGCAATTGGGACCTGGGGTCCGCAATTGCGAAACCCGCAAATGCGAGAAAATCTTCGCAACTGCGAAGTTTTTCCATCTCTTCTGCCATCGCAAATGCGATGGTTTTGTTCGCAATTGCGAACTTGGACTTCCGCAATTGCAATCGTTTGATCGCAAATGTGAACCACTCTCCCCTAGTACCCCTTAGCAAATGCGAACCTGATAGTGGAAATTAAAGTTCGCAAATGCGAACATTGACCTCGCAATTGCGAGATCAGAGGCTGCACCAGAATCAGATTTTCACTAGCTATTTTTCTTAGTCCAAACCACTATGAAGCCTATCCGACACTCACCCGAGCCCTCGAGACTCCAAATCAAATATGCACACAAGTCCAAAAATATCATATGAACTTGCTCGCGCAATCAAAACACCATAATAACACCTAAAACTACGAATTGGACACCAAAACTAATGAAATTTTCAAAAAAACTTAAGAACTTTCATTTTTAACAACTGGACGTCTGAATCACGTCAAATCAACCCCGTTTTGCACCAAAATTTGCAGACAAGTCATAAATAAAGTAATGAACTTTTACAAGCTTTGGAACCAAAATCCGGACCCGGTAGCAACAAAGTCAAACTTGAAATTTCTTTAAACCTTTAAACTTCTAATTTTCAACAAATTGCGATAAATCAAGCTAGGGACTTCCGAATTCAATTCCGGGCATACGCCCAAGTCCCAAATTACGGTACGGACCCATCTGGACCATCAAAACATAGAGTCGGGTCCGTTTGCTCAAAACGTTGGCCGAAGTCAACTCAAATGAGTTTTAAAGCACGATTTCACATTTTAATCAATTTTTCACATAAAAATCTTCCGGAAAAAGACACGGACTACGCACGTAAATCGAG
The DNA here is from genome assembly GCF_001879085.1 of Nicotiana attenuata. Taxonomy (NCBI): domain Eukaryota; kingdom Viridiplantae; phylum Streptophyta; class Magnoliopsida; order Solanales; family Solanaceae; genus Nicotiana; species Nicotiana attenuata. The sequence continues at coordinate 117,613 of NW_017670934.1, forward strand.
GTAGGCTAAACAGAGTTATTCTAGATTTCGAAACGTAGAATTGTGGGTTAAAACTATAAATGACCTATCGGGTCATCACACCTATATCATGTCAAGAAGCTATTCAAAGGTTGATTTATTGTAATTAATTGTCTTTTCTTTAATGAGTAAAGAACATGATTTATCTTGTGACAACATTCAAATATGGGATATTATACTCTAGGTTTTTCACCAAAGGTCCCTGGTAATATATGATGTGCTATGTTACTGTCTGAATAACTGTCAGTGTCCTTGATTTAGGAAGAAAAGGGCAATATTGCGTATAGATGCTGATGAAAGTTAGGATTCATCTCTTTGACTTTTAGAATCTAAATTAAGATAATTTAGTATGATTTAAGCAAGCAACGGCTCGTGTCCTCTATCAAAAGGACAATGTAATTAAGCTTGAAAAATATGTAAATATATTTAATCACAAAAGGACAATACCCTGGATATGCAATAATTCTTGTAGTACTTGTCTGATTCTTTCGATTTAATTGTCTCTCCAGATTTCAACAGATCCTTTTCCCAGCATCTTTATATAAAGCCTTTCCCTTTGCCACTCTTATCAAATAAAAGCTTATCTAATCATCCTATACTATATTTTGTTGCTTTTGATATTTAGGGCAAATAAATATGCACACGATATTCAAAGAGATATGCCCAGAAATCACGGTGATGTTAACGCAATAAACTTGACAATGGGCAATTAGACTCTCTAAAAGGTTAACAACATGGATCAGAAAAGTGATTTTCGTTTTTCCTAGTACTGAACTTTTCTTAACGTCAAAACATAGTTATCACTGTCAAGCAAATTTTTTCTTACCAGTTTTAAAGGTATTCTACTATATTCCTATCATTATTTCTTTGAGCATAATCCAATTACACAAACATCTATTAGTACTAATTTCCCAAACAAGACTCAATATAATGACATTGACAACCTTTAAAAATCATCCATCTTTTCATGTTTGGCAGGTGACACTTCTTTAAAGTATTCCCTACTAAGAAATTCTCCATCAAAATTAAACTTACAATTAAGTTGATTAAAATGATGAGTAAATATAAATCTTTATCCTATAGGGCCGGGTACAAAGTAATTCCAAGAAGATGAATAAAGGGATCATATGAAGAAACAAAAAGAGAAGGTAGAAGTTGAAAGCATGCACGAATGGATCAATTAAACAAGTTTATGCTTATGGCTTCTCTAACATCTTCTAACCCCTTCTTTTCTTTTTATGTTAAAGAAAGAAAGCTGAAAATGACCAGTGCTACAATCACAAGTCACTGTCAATTGTCATAGTGATCTTTTAGCTGAGCTTAGGAGAGGGAAAGTTTCTGTCTTTTTGTTGATGGGACTATTCCTTGTTTGCTAAACAAGGAAACTAGCTATTTCTACCTTTCATCCTCTACAACTTTCTTTGTTAGTATAAACGACTTTCCCAAGAGACCGACCCTTTCTTTACCACTTCGGGTCGTTTGGTTGCCGGTTAGAGTTATGCAGGTATTAGTTATACATATATTAGTTATGCAGGAATTAGTTATGCAGGGATAAGTAATGCAGGGATTAGTTATGCAGGTATTAGTTATGCAGAGATTATTTTTTTGAATGTTTGGTTTGTTGTATTAGAAATTGATATACATTATATAAATTTTAAAGTAAAATGCCTGTTTACAACTATACCTCTGACCTTCTTTTACATTGTTTTTTCTCTCTTTCCATTTATGTAGGAAACAATTTAGTTAGGAACTTTGGGTGTTACTTTCACTTCTTCGTCATACTACTGAACTATGTGAAGTTTAGACATATTTGATTTTCACTTTTTAGTTTTGGTATTTCCATTTTCTAGTGGCTTCTCCAGTTTGCTTTTGCTAGTTTGTTCTTTAAAAATGAGAGAAGACAAGGTATATAGTTGGCAAGTGAAAGCAAGTGAAACCTGTTGACGGGTTGGCAGAGAAATAAGGAAGCCTTATGTGTAAAGTGATAGGGGTAAATTTGTCATTTCAGTATTTTATCCATGTATTACTAATACATGTATTAGTTATTCCATCTTCTACCTCGCATAAAATAATACACAGATTGACTCATAACTTATACATGTATTATTTATGCATAATTGAAAAATGTCAACCAAACATGGTATTAGTTATGCAGAATTTTATACAAAATAACTATTGCCTACCAAACATGGTATAAATTATGTTACCCCTTATACATGAATAACCTTTCTTCTAACCAGCTACCAAACGACCTCTTCATGCATGCAAAAATCAATGCCCCCCTTATGGCCACGAGATTCTCCCCAATTACTTCCTCGAACGCATTGCCAAATGCCAAATGCCAAAGCCAATCAATTCTCTTATATATGCACAAAAGTTTTAACTTTTTCTTTTCATCTTTTTTATATATTACGTGTTTGCCCTTTGATTATATACGGATTTGGACATAATCATTTGATCTACGACTGCCTTCTTTGCTTACCATTTATGTAAGCTTTGATTGGACACGTCTCTCTTTAATTTGAGATTCATGTCTCCTTGGACTTTTCTGGTTCCTCGTGGGGTGTTGATTATTCAAAGGGGTTCTTAACTCCAATTTATGAGGCGAATGAAGTTGAAACAACAATTAGTACCCAGTGTTTGGTAAAGGTTGGATTTTAAAGTTTTAAGAACAATAAATATCTTATTTATAAAACTATATAGGCAATCTGATTAGCAGTACTCATTCTACTAAATCACTTTTTGGATAATACTTCGCTAATCATTTATTTTTCATTTATAGAGAGAATCTGCAATTACATGTGTATAAGGTCGAAATCGGGCACGTCTATTACATGACAGATCGGACTCCGACCCTGAGGGATTGGAGATCCACCCCGAGTTCCATCGAACCAGAACACGAGGTCAGAATGCCCGTCCTTGAGAACATTGAGTCCATGATCCCGGAATCGATCCTGACCATGAACGAGCTCGAGGAAACATTATCGGTATAACCAACAGAAGACCGAAATAACAGAAAGCCGAAATATCCGTGACCGGTCGGGTATTACGGCGAAAATCTCGGTACGTATCAATAAAGAATCGGCAAATCAGGGAATCAGGAGATTTTTATCTTTTATAGAACTGTACCTAAAATAGGACTCCCCTACTATAAAGGGGGCTTGATTACTTGTAAAGCCATGGTGACAATCATTCAGAAATAATATACTGTTATTTTCTCTTAAAAGTTCTTATTCAACTGTGTCTGACACTAATCGAAGTGCATTCTGTTCAAGAGTAGCTCACCTCCCAAGGCTGTAACAGTTCAATTCGTGTGGTTTGAATTTAGTTTATCATACTTTATTTCAGTTGTAATTTGATTTATCGCTTTGTATCATTTAATCCACGTATCCTTAAAATCACTTACGAATTCAGTTGTTATCCGATTTTGAGGGTAAACAGTTTGGCGCCCACCGTGGGGCTAAGGATAATAGTGGTTATTTGATACAAATTTTTCATAACACACACTATTTTACACTTGTTCTTTGAAGTGCCTCTAATTTCAGGTTAAAGCTCAAAATTTCAAACTCACAATTGGCACCCTTACCTGTTGACAATGAGTCCGGTCACCACGATGAAAATAACAACATAGCGCCTGGTAAAGAGGTACCGCCCGTTGATCCCATCAGAATTCCAGTCGCGAACTCGTTGGATGCTAACTCGCATGTGTCTATCGACACAAACCTGCCTATCGACCCCGAGAATAGCATCGATGGTGGAGCCTGATCGACAATGCAGAATATTCAAAACAATGGAGGAGACGGGATCAATCTACGGATGATCTTTAAAATGTTACAGGCTCAACAGGCGGAGATAGCTCAGTTACTGAACCAAAGCCACGCACCGAGTAGAATTGAACCCGATCCATCCCGGGAAATCGCCCGCAGGGAAGAACCGGTGGCAGAGAGGTCGAATGAAAATGATTCGGGGACCAACCCCGAGAGCATAAAAATTCTCGAGGAGCTGACAAAACGGATAGAATCAGGAGAGAAGAAAATCGAAGCAAATGACAAAAAGGTAGAAACCTACAATTTCAGGATCGACCAAATCCCGAGAGCGCCGCCGATACTAAAAGGCCTAGATTTTAAGAAGTTCATACAAAAACCTTTCCCCCCGAGTGCGGCTCCAAAGCCGATCCCTAAATAATTCCCCATGACCGAGTTCCTAAGTACAACGGAAGGACCGACCCAAACGAGCATGTCACTTCCTACACATGTGCCATCAAAGGGAATGACTTGGAGGATGATGAGATCGAGTCTGTCTTCTTGAAGAAATTCGGAGAGACCCTGTCAAAGGGAGCTATGATATGGTATCACAACTTACCTCCTAATTCTATTGACCCATATTCTATGCTTGCAGACTCTTTCATGAAAGCACACGCCGGGGCTATCAAGGTCGAAACCAAGAAGTCGGACCTTTTCAAAGTAAGAGAGAAGGAAAATGAAACGCTCAGGGAGTTCGTGTCCCGGTTTGAAATGAAATGAATGGATCTGCCATCGGTCGTTGATGATTGGGCCGTTCAAGCTTTCACCCAAGGACTCAACGGTCGAAGCTCGGCGGCTTCACAGCAGTTGAAGCCAAATCTGATAGAGTATCTGGCTGTTACTTGGGTTGATGTGCATAATCGATATCAATCGAAAATCAGAGTCGAAGATGATCAACTTGGGGATCCTTTCGGGTCCGTTTATCCCGTTAGACACATCGACAGAGTCAAGAGAGATATCAATCGCGAACCGAGGTCAAATAGGGCTCGATACCAGCCGTACAATGGTGATCGTAGAAGCAGTGGGTACAGACGGAATTCTATGCGAAATGAAAGGAGAAATGATTGAGGTCAGAGCAGCCGGGGACTCATGAGCAAGAACGGTTTTGACAGGCCTATCGGGCCTAAAGAAGCACCAAGGTTATCAGAATATAACTTTAATGTTGATGCTACTATCATCGTATCAGATATCGGACGCATCAAGGACACCAAATGGCCTCGATCTCTACAATCCGACCCATCCCAAAGGGATCCTAACCAGATGAGCAAATATCATGGCACTCACGGCCACAAAATAGAGGATTGCTGACAGTTGAGGGAGGAAGTGGCCCGTTCATTCAACAACGGGCATCTTCGAGAATTCCTGAGCGACCGAGCCAAGAATCATTTTAGAAATAGGGATTCTAATAAACAGACCGAGCAAGAAGAACCTCAACACGTCATTGACATGATCATCAGTGCAGTCGATGTTCCTCAAGGGCCGATATTAAAACACCTTAAATTATCCATCACAAGGGAAAAATGGACTCGAGATTACATACCAGAAGGAACTTTGTCTTTCAACGACGAGGACGCAGAAGGGATCGTGCAGCCCCACAATGGTGCACTGGTAATATCTATACTCATAAATAAATCTCGATTTAAGTGTGTGTTAATTGATCCAGGTAGCTCGTCCAACATCATCCGATCGAGGGTTGTAGAACAGCTCGCCCTGCAAGATCAAATCGTGCCTACAGTTCGAGTTCTAAACGGATTCAACATGGCATGTGAAACCTCTAAGGGAGAGATTACATTAGTAGTGAATGCCGCCGGGACCATCTAGGAAACCAAGTTTTATGTGATCGAAGGAGACATGAGGTACAACGCCTTGTTCGGGAGGCCATGGTTCCACAACATGAGGGCAGTGCCTTCGACTCTTCACCAAGTAAAATTCCCAACGCCAGAAGGGGATTAAAACAATCTACGGGGAACAACCAGCCGCAAAGGAAATGTTTGTAGTCAAAGAAGGGATTCCGATATCAACACTCGCAACATCAAAGGAACCAAGATCGGATACAAAGCAAGTGGCAAAATAGCAATTACTGACATCGGCCACGACCCAATTGGATAAGCAGGGGACTGATAAGATGATGATTACGGGGTTCCCAGATCTTTTTTTATAGTCCTTGATGATTCCGACGCCACTAAATCAACGGTCGAGGAGTTGGAATAAGTCATATTGGTTGAGCATCTACCCATTCGGAAGGTATACCTGTGCATGGGGTTAACTCCCGAGCTCAGGAAAAAACTCATTCAATTTATTATAGCTAACATAGATTGTTTCGCTTGGTCCTATCTTGATATGACAGGGATTTCACCAGAGATAACCACTCACAAGCTAAGCCAGAACCCGAAATTCCACCTGGTCAAGCAGAAGAGCAGACCCTATTCCGAGGTCAAACATGCTTTCATCAAGGACGAGGTATCTAAACTCCTTAAAACAGGGTCTATTCGGGAGGTTAAATACCTGGAGTGGTTAGCATACGTATTGGTAGCCCATAAAAAGGGAACAAATTAAGAATGTGTGTAGACTATAAGGATTTGAATAAGGCGTGTCCCAAGGACTCTTTCCCTTTGCCCAACATTGATCGCATGATCGATGCCACGGTCGGCCACGAGATCCTCAGTTTTATCGATGCCTATTCCGGGTACAACCAAATACAGATGAACTCGGATGATCAGGAGAAAACCTCCTTCATCACTAAATACGGCACATATTGTTATAACGTGATGCCATTCGGACTAAAAAAATGCTGGTGCCACTTATCAACGCTTAGTAAATGTTCGAGGAACAAATTGGAAAATCAATGGAGGTTTACATTGACGATATGTTGGTTAAGTCCCTGCGAGCAGAGGACCAATTAAAACAGTTGCAGGAAACCTTCAGCATGTTGAAGAAGTACAATATGAAGCTGAACCCGAAGAAGTGTGCGTTTGGAGTCGGATCGGGTAAATTCCTCGAGTTTATGGTATCCAACCGGGAATCGAGATCAACCCCGACAAGATCAAAGCCACCAAAGATATCACAGTGGTGGAGAACGTAAAGGCCGTGCAAAGGTTAATCGAGCGCAAAGCCGCCCTGGGATGATTCATCTCAAGGTCCTCCGATAAGAGCCACCGATTCTTCTCGCTATTGAAGAAGAAGAACAACTTCTCATCAACCCTGGAATGCTAACGGGCCTTGGAGGAACTCAAGTGATATCTATCGAGCCCATCATTGCTTTACACGCCGAAGGCAGACAAGCGATTATACTATACTTAACAGTATCGGAGATAGCGGTAAGTGGAGTCCTGGTCCGGGAAGAGCAAGGTACGCAATTTCTAATTTACTATGTTAGCAGGACTCTGGGTGAGGCCGAAACTAGGTACCCTCACCTAGAAAAATTGGCGCTCGCTTTGCTAAGCGCCTCTAGGAAACTGAAACCATATTTTTAGTGCCATCCTATATGTGTTGTGACTACTTACCCATTGCGAAATATTATGCATAAACCCGAACTCTCGGGACGATTGGCCAAATGGGCCGTGGAAATCAACTGGTACGATAATGAATATCGACCCCGGACAACCATTAAATCTCAAATTTTGGCAGATTTTGTGGCCTACTTTACGCCGATCCTAATACCCCGAGGTTGAAAAAGAGTTGTTGGTAAACTCGGGGACGTCTTCGAGAATCTGGACCCTCTTTACGGATACCGCCTCGAACGTAAAAGGGTCCGGACTTGACATCATGTTGAAGCCACCAATAGGCGATGTAGTTAGACAATCTATCACGACTGTGAAATTGACTAACAACGAGGCCGAATATGAGGTCATGATTGCAAGTCTCGAACTAGCCAAAAGCTTGGGGCAGAGGTGATCAAAGCTAAGTACGACTCCCTCCTCGTGGTAAACCAAGTTAATGGAACATTCGAGGTTAGAGAAGAACGAATGCAAAGGTACATGGATAAGTTGTAGGTAACATTGCATTGGTTCAAGGAATGGACTTTGCAACACATACCTCGGGATCAAAACAACGAGGCATATGCCCTTGCAAACTTAGGGTCTTCGGTCTAGGACGACGAGCTCAACTCGTGGGCAGTCGTACAACTCACGAGATCACTAGTGGAAGAAGGTCACGCCGAGATAAACTCTACAAGCTTGACTTAGGATTGGAGAAACAAATATGTAGAATATCTGAAGACTCGGAAACTGCCCTCGGATCCAAAAGAATCGAGGGCCTTGCGTACAAAGACAACCCCGTTTAGCTTGTCTGAAGACGGAACCCTATTCAGAAGAACGTTCGATGGCCCACTAGCGATATGTCTAGGACCAGGAGATACCAAGTACGTTCTAAGGGAAGTTCATGAGGGCACCTACAGAAATCATTCAGGCGCCGGATCATTGGTTCGAAAGGTGATCAGAGCCGACTACTACAGGATTGACATGGAAAAGATGCGAAGGAGTTCGTACGAAAATGTGATGAATGCCAAAGACATGCTCCGATGATTTACCTACCCGGGGAGCTGCTGCATTCGGTTTTATCACTATGGCCGTTCATGAAGTGGGGAATGGACATTGTTGGCCCCTTTCCATTGGCACTCGGTAAGGCTCAATTTATATTGTTTATGACTAACTATTTTTCTAAGTGGGTGAAAGCGCAGTCATACGAGAAGGTCAGGGAGAAGGAAGTCATCGATTTTATTTCGGACCACATCATATGCCAGTTCGGCATGCTGGCCGAGATCGTGTGAAACAACGGGAAACAATTCATCGGCAACAAAGTGACCAAGTTTCTCGAAGACCATAAGATCAAAAGGATCCCATCAACACCTTATCACCCTAGTAGGAACGGACAAGCAAAATCGACCAACAAGACCATACTCCAAAACCTCATAAAGAGCTTAACCGACGCCAAAGGAAAATGGAAGGAAATCTTGCCCGAAGTCTTATGGGCATATTGTACGACCTCGAAGTCTAGTACCGGGGCTACCCTGTTCTTGCTGGTTTATGGCGCCAAAGCTATAATACCGGTCGAAGTCGGAGAACCAAGTCTCAGGTTCTGATACGCAACCAAAGAATTGAATGACGAGGCCATGAGTATGAGCTTGGAACTATTAGATGAAAGGCGAGAAGCTGCCCTTGTCCAGTTGGCCACCCAAAAATAGTGGATCAAGAGATATTACAACCGAAGGACCAACCTTCAACACTTCAACATCGGGGACTTGGTGTTTAGAAGGGTCCCACTAAGCACCCAAAATCCAAATAAGGAGAAGCTAGGGGCGAACTGGGAAGGGCCGTACCAAATTCTCGAGATCACAGGAAAAGGATCGTACAAACTCGGGGCAATGAACGGTGAACGACTACCGAATAACTGGAACATAACTCACTTGAAGAGATACTACTGCCAAGGTACGACCCCATTCATTCATTTTTATTTATTTTTGAACTAACAATTGCAGGTAACCAACAAGGAGCGGTACAAATTTATAGGGATGAATGCACACGTTGCACTCTTTTTCCCTTAAACTCGTTTTGTCCCAAATGGGTTTTCCGGTAAGGTTTTTAACTAGGAAACAGTGGATCGTGCTAACATAGAATAGAAGGCCGTTCGTGAATCGGTGTAAAAAATTGCATCAACAGTATCAGAGTCTTCTCTCTATGATCAACCTCGAAAACTGGGGGGCATTACCCTCGGATATCGACTTTAGCAAGGAAAGAAACTTCGTGATTGGAGGGTCTCAATCGATAGGATTTATTGTAAGGACCAAACGGTCAAATGAAACGTACCCGCAAAGGCTGCTCGAGCCCTGGCACAAAGCATGTACGCATGTATAACTATTATGCACAAGAATAAAAAGAAATCTCTTCCTTGCAGATAAATATCCTGTCCTTTAAAATTTTTCTTACATTTCTCAAGGAATTTCCTGCATCCGATACCCTAAAGGTATCGAGCCCAAGGGCCACCTTAGTTTGAGTTCGAACAATCACTCTCACTCAGGGACTGCCGTCCAAAAAAAAACTTGGAGCTCAGGGGCACAAGACCTATTAGGCAACGCCCAAATTTTAAAGGCTACGGTCATCCCCACTCGGGGGCTGTTATCTTAGGCAAGCCCAGATAACTCGGGATAACAAGCCCACTGGGCAACACCCGAACTAAAAAGGCTACGACCATCTTAACACGGCTCGGAGATGTTCGAGACCCGTAACAAAAACAACAAGGCCTTAAAATTTCTTAACCAGTTCTAAAGGCTACCCTCGGCAAACTATAATCCAAAAAAGTATAAGTACTTAGGGGAAAAATTTCCGGTCATACCAAACCCCCACGATGCCTTAAACAAAATATTGTTAAAGGCAATGTTAGAACCTCCGAACATAACCTAACTATTTCGTGCTAAGGCACTTTAATCTTTACAAACATAAATAATAAAGCAAAGGAAAAAACTCAGAAATTGTTGGAGGGAAAAGAGCTTTATATACATATCAAAAGATTTTTATGAGAGCCAAAATGGCCTCGATTCAAATTTTTACAAAGGCCAAACGACCTCAACAAAAAGAAAAATACACAAGTACAAAGATATAAAAAACAAAGAAAAAATGTACAAGGCGTTTAAACGGCCTGGTCTTCACCGAAGCACCCCTCATCCCTAGGACCTTCGGGGTCTCTTCCACCCCCGGACTCACCCAAATCTTCAGAATCTTCATCATCTTCGGGATAGGCCCATTTGTTAGCCTCGGCTTCGAGCTCCTTGGCATTCTCATTCTCAGTTGATAAGTCGAAACCCCGAGCATGAATTTCCTCGAGGGCCTCCCTTTGAGATTGCCGTTTCGCGTGCTCGATGATATCTTTTACTTGAACTTGATCCGCCTTGGCATCGGCCTTATGAACGACCACCATCTCATTGGCATCGACTTTAATCACCTCTGCCTCCGACTTGGCTGTTTCAGGCTCCATAGCCAGATTTTCTTGATCGGAAACGGCAGAACTCAGTTGAGAGTGGAGCTCGTCAGTCTTTTTGGCCTGCACCAAGGCCTTTCATTTATAGCTCAAAGTTGGACCTCAACCCAATTATTCCCGAGCTGTCTCCTCTTCCGAGGCCAAGCGGTCCATGTTGCTTTTCCATTCTTCGGCATCAGCCTTTACCACATCCACCTCTGCCCGGAGCTGCTCGATCTTATCAAGCTTCTGTTGGACCTGAGCGTTCGGACCGTTTGTTACCGTGTCTAACTCATAATCACTAACCTCAAACACTCTTATTACTTGCTCGGCCAGGTCGGCATGCTCTTTCCGAGCCACCTCTAGATCAGCTCAAAGGCTTTTAGCCTACCCTTCACGTTGCTCGTTGAGAAGTTTGTAAGCATCTCTCTTCTCAGTGAGCCCTCGAATCTCGACCTCATATTAGTTTAAATCTTCCTGATATCGTAGAAAAGTCTCATGATGACCGAGGCCTACAAACACAAAGAAAAAAGTTATGATCATCTATAAATTGATCTAAGTAGAAGTCATCAAGAGGTATCTAAATTTACCCGGTTTAATGGCTGTTGAGCTTTATTGAACAAGCAGGGCTCTTCCACCTCGTTCATCTTCGCTTGGTCTTCCGCAGTCACCAGGCATTGAAGGTAACTAGCCACCCTTACGGGGGAAGAAAGGACCCGGGCATCCTCTGGAATCGAGATAATGATCGATTGCTTCCGGTTAGGATCCACGCATAGAGCTGGGAACCAGTTGATTAGTTTCGAGCTTGAGGAAGCCCCACTTTTTCCCGAAGATGGTCTCTTCCTCGGCACCTCTAAGTCACCCAATCCGATGACGTCCTCTGTGGCAGTAAAATCCATGCCATAAAAAAAGCCGCGGAAAGGGTCGTCCGCTCCATGGGTCCCCTCGTTAGGGTGAGGTTTCACTGTCTGAGCCTCGTTAAATATGGCCCAGTGAATGAAGGAGACTCAGAGAGGTCTATCACCCCGAGTGTGTCCTTCGGGGCATTTCCCACCGCCCGGGAAGTACCGGCCACGACTTCCTCATTGGCCTCCCTAACTTAAGCCAAAATGGCCTTGCCCTTCTCTAGTTCGGAAGCCCCCGCCACGGCCTCCTCATCGGCCTCCCTGGTTTAAGGCAGATCGGATTCGCCTCTCTCTGGTTCAGAGGCCCCTTGTCCCTTAAACTACGACCGCACGTGGGCTACCAGTTCAGATGATTCTTCTTCTTCTTCCAACTCGTCCCTCAGCCAGTGGAGTGAGTCCAGTGAGGGTGCCCAAGCGCTGGTATTTTCTTTAGGCTTGCACACCAGCTTTCTTTTTGTTTTCTTCTTCTCTGAGCTTGGAGAACTTTGAGCCCTTTTTCTCTTCTTTTCATCACCCTATCTCGGAATAGGGGACTCGGCAGGGCAATCCTCATCATTGGATGAAGGCCTCATCGTGACGTCCTTGGGTAAACCTGCAAAGGGAAATAGAACAGATAAGTACCCAACAACACAAAAAAGATCCAAGTATTACTCACTCAGGAAAGGAATCTTACCATGAGAACGGGCTTCCCACCGGCCCTTCGAAAGTTTGCGCCATGCGCATCCGGAATATGGTTTTTGTGACACAATGCCCTCAACCCACTCCTTGAGTCGAGGGACTGCATTCGGTACCCGAGCAACAACTGCACCACCACCAAGAACCGATAAGAAAGAAGGAAAGGAGAGTAAAATAAAATTTTGGAATAAAGAAATTTTACGTACTTTTTGTGTTCCACTTCTCGGGGAACGGTATGCACTCTGTTGGGATCAGGTCCAAGGTCCTCACTCGGACAAAACGGCCTAGCCAGCCTCGATCCTAATCTTCACCGATGCTCGAGAACGGGGCTCTACTAGCCCGACGCGAGTTTGATCATTCCCCCGAAAGAGTCGGGGGCTGTATAGGCGCATAAGGTGGGCAACGGTGAACGAGCATCTGTCGATCTTGCTCACAAACAACCGGAGAAGGATAATGATCCTCCAGAATGAAGGGTGAATCTTGCCAAGGTACACGTCGTACCTTTTGCAGAAGTCGATGATTACCGGGTGCGCAACGTAAAGAGATAAGTGTAAACACTTAAGTATCCCTCGATGTGGGTAGTGATATCTTCATCGGGTCTGGGAACCACCACGTTTTTGCCGACCTAGTTGCAATCCTTTTTGACCGTGGGGAGAATTTCTACGGTGATCGAGCAGATATACCTCGAGACCTTCTCACACCGGCCCGGTACGGGTGAAGGTTTTTCAACCTTAAAATCGACAGTTATCGAGCACCCGCCAAGAATGAACGTGCTCAGAGGAGGTTCCGCCGCTAGTTCCTCGCCGGTCGGCCGCGATGTAAAAAGAGTTTCTCTTTGAGGAACTATTTTCGAAGTTTTCGCCATTTCTTTTTCAAATGGAGGGAAAGAGATGGAAAGAAAACAAAGTTAAACAGATACACTTGATGTTTTGAAATGAAGACAAGCGAAAGTTCTTGCAAAGATCTCAAGAAACCAGGATACAAGTGCTAGAAAATATAGAGATTTCTAAGGAACAAGAGTAGAGGAGGTTTGGATGTAAAGTTTGAATAAGTGAAGAGGGGGTATTTATAGCTTTCAAACTACGGTTCAAATTTAGGAGTGGACGACTAGCAACGGACAAGCATTTAATGCCATTAAGACGTGGATAACGAAACGTTTCGTTCATTTCGTTATTTTTGATGCAGAGTATCGAGGTGAGAATCAGAAGCTCATATCGTTTCTCATCGTTCACTCTCTGAAAAAATAAGGGGACTATCTGTATACAGTCAAAATCAGGCTCGTCTATTACATGACAGATTGGGCTCAGACCCTGAGGGATTGGAGATCGACCCCAAGTTCCATCGAACCAGAACACGAGGTCAGAATGCCCGTCCTTGTAAAATTGAGTCCATGATCCCGGAATCAACCCTGACCACGAACGAGCTCGAGGAAACATTATCGGTATAACCAATAGAAGACCGAAATAACAGAAAGATGAAATATCCGTGACCGGTCGGGTATTACGGCGGAAATTTCGGCACATATCAATAAGGAACCAGCAAATCATCGAATTAGGAGATTTTACCTTTTATAGAATTGTACCTAAAATAGGATTCCCCTACTATATAAAGGAGGTTTGATTACTTGTAAAGGCATGGTAATCATTCAGAAGCAATATATTGTTATTTTCTCTTAAAAGTTCTTTTTCAACTGTGTCTTGACACTGATCGAAGTGCATTCTGTTCAAGGGTGGCTCACCTCCCAAGGCTGCATCTGTTCAATTCGTCTGGTTTGAATTTACTTTATCATACTTTATTTCAATTATAATTTGATTTATCGCTTTGTATTAATTTAGTCCACGTATCCTTAAAACCACTTACAAATTCAATTGTTATCCAATTTTGAAGGTAAACAACATGCAACATCATTTAGTTTTTTTTCTTTTTTCCATTTATTCTTTAAGATGGGGCCAACTCCGAAATAGTGGGAAAGAAGATATAAAAAGAAAAACTTTTGGTGAGATAATTGATATTTTGTGTCTAGTCATATGTTTGGCTAAGCTTCTCCACGGCCAAATTATTTTTTTTTTTTAAATTAAAAGAAATTAAAGTTGAAGTGTTTGGCCAAGCTTTTAGTAGAAAAATATGATTTTAAGTAGAAGCAAAAATAGTTTTTAGAAGCAGAAAAAGTAGCTTCTCCCTAGAAGTACTTTATTGAAAAGTAATTTTGAGAAAAATTCACTTAAAAATACTTTTTATAAGCTTACCAAATAATAATTGTTGCTGAAAAGTACTTTTTAAATTAATTTGCCAAACACAAATTGGTTTTCACCAAAAGTACTATTTGAAAAGCACTTTAAAAAAAAGTATTTGTCAAAATAAGCTGATTTTAGAAGCTTGATCAAACAAGCTATAAATGATGTGGAGTGAAGTTGCAATTAGTAAGGTGCACTTCTAATTCCACTCGGGATGGTGGAGAAAAATTCCGATGAGACAAGTATTGATCCCTATACACAGAGGCGGCTCAATAGTATTGGAGGCCTAAAGCCAAGCCATAATAAGAGGCCTTAAACTTGTTTAATAATCTTAGATATTTTTGTTGAAGTTTATTGGAGTATTATCACTTTTAGTCCGCGCCAGAAACTATTTATATTTGGTAGCCGAAAAAGTGTATTAAACTTATATAATTTTTGTATATAATATACAGAATGTATATATATATACAAAAATATAAAAAATTTATATATTTTTCGGTTGCTATTTTTACGGCGGCTCATTTTCCAAGTTTATTCTTTTTACTTTTTGAGATGCAAATTCATCTTGATGATGTAACCAACCCCTTTAGTTTTTGTTGAAATATTACTAACATTTGATACGATTTTATTAAGTTTAGTTTTGAATTTTTTTTTCACATGACCGTCAATATAACTCACTATATAACATTGCCTCCCAAAGTAACAATCATGTGAAAATTTGTATTTACAAAGATGATAAATAAATTAACTATAGCTTTTTATGATCTAATTAGCTTCCAGCGTGCTACATAGATCTTGAAAGAAAATATCCTACAAAGTTAGAGTCGTAAACAAAATTTATTCTAGTTGAAGTATGAAGAACTAGAAATTAAAGTAACTGTAGATTTAATTGCCTTGCACTTTTATTTGAATTTTCTCAACCAACTCCAAGAAAGGACAACACAAAATATAAAACTATGTTATTAACAATTGGTGACAAGGTAGCAAAAGATGGTTGAAAAAATTTTCTTGTCACTATTTAATCATAAATACAATAAATATTTAAATTACATAGAGCAGCTTTTGGGGCCTCTAATTTTGTGAAGTTAGTGGCCTGGGGGTTAAACCACCTCTGCTCCCCATGTTCAGAAAAAAAAATTTATAATCTTGAAAAAACATAAAAATTCATTATCCACATGCAGACGAGGGCAACTGTATATAGTCCTAGAAAAATCAGAATCCTTGGCAGGGGTAAACCAGCAGCTCAAAAATGAAGTGCACAAAAGGAACAAAAACCATGGGCGAATGCCAGTAAAGACCTTTTTACCAATGATCCAAACCAAATATCCATGAGATTGGACTTACGGTTAAAAACTAAGCTCAAAGTAACAATATGAAACAAGCAAATAGACAAGAATGTAAAAAGAAAGAGAGGAGCGATTCTTATTTCTTCCATGTATTCAAGTGTGTACAATGTGATGCCCAAGCCCTCTATTTATATATAGGATGACATTAAGGTAATACATAAGGATTTCATGAATATGATATTAACTATTGAGATCATGTGGGAAGATCATGGACAAGGTTATAGAGTTATGGGAGTTACAATCATAATGGTGAAGAATAGTGGGAGTTAATGGAGAAAAGTGGTGGGAGTAACTTCTTTAGGAGTTATAGACATCCACTACAAAATATAATATTTCATACCACTTACTACATACTATTTGTTTTGGAGACACATTTTTTTTCCTCAAAAAATAAAAAAAATATAAAAGAACGGTCAAGGGGATTCAACCGCTAACATATATATATAAAAATATTTTAACCTTATATATATACTATAATTTTCTGTTTCAGAGCTGAGGGTCTACCGAAACAACCTCACTATCTTTTCGAAAGTAGAGGTAAGGTCTGCGTACACTCTATCATTCTCAAACTCCACTAGTGAGATTAGCTGTCAGTATAATCTCGAAAGGGGTTCGCACCCTGGCTCAGCTCATATGCGTGTAATATTAAGAAAATAAGATATACATCCAAACTTGACAGCTATAGTAAAACTAATTTACTACAATATGTTAAAATATACTGATAATGTAAAAATCACATTTACAATCTATCAATGTATATAATTTAAATCCAATTTAACAGAACGATGAGTGTATCAGGGTAGTAGATATGTGGGCATTTGTTGCTTCGATGGAAATGGTAAAGAGTTCGTAAGATGTTATCCAAATATACCAAAAGTGGGAGAGACAGAGTGAGCTACGCGGTGAAACTACAGTGGCTAACTCCCAAAAATGCCTAACTGATAGTAGTCGGATTCTTTGCATCTCATTCAATATTCAATTATCCAAAAATTGACAAGAACAAATATGCCAACTCAATTACACGCAAGCACACTCCTATAAACAAGCCTATAATCATTACCCCCTTATCCCAAATTGAATCAAATACGGCCACACACACACACCTTGTATACTTTGTTATTAATCATCTGAATTATAGGAGTTTTGTGTCAATCTATCTACAAAGGATATATAATTTTAATGCCTAAAGTTCACAGCTTAAATATCACTAGTATTAATACCCGCGTGATCTCGCCCAACTATGCCTTATAAAAAGGACTAAGCGGTCGCTGCTCTAGTTTACATGTCCGGAGTCGAATCCCACAGAGAACTAAGGTTTAGCTACAGCTATTCACTATCACCAAGAAGACAAGCTTGAACAATTCCTAGCTTATAGATATTAAGATTCTTGTGTTTAACTACTTAACTAACAAATTAAAATAGTAAATTAACAACTAACGATACTGAGGGTTAGAGAAAAGATTAAGGAGGTCTAGAGTTATGATTTCCCCTATTGTCGGAATCCTTCCCGCTATGTCTTCTATAATTTCGCCTAAGTATTCTCTACCGATCTTGAGCACTCTTATTACCGTAAATCTCTCCCGAGTAATTACGACAATTTACTAGACGCGCTCTCCCGAGCTACGTTAGCTGGCTTTTAATACAACTCACTTCAGATCGCATCCAAGGCTTCGTTATCCCTAATCCCACCTTTAAACCCTCGGTTATTGATCCCTCATATACTCTGGGAGTGGTGTTGTTCAACAACTACCTAAATATGCACTCTCTCCCGAGTTATGCATACTACATAGGCACAGCTAATTGAGAGCTCTTCAATCAACCAGAATATAAACGTAGTTGAACAAATAGAGAAAAGCTATGGCTCAATTATATAAAAACATAACAAGAATTTATCCTACAAAAGGTTCTATCAAAACTCTAGATAACAAATTAGCTATTCATAATAGTATGTCAAAATTACAATACTAAAAGTCATAACCAACAATGAAAAATAGGAAGAGGAAGGAAAAACTCGTAGAAGAATTCTCCGCCTTGCTCCCAATGTGTTCTTGCCTCCTTAGGTCGAATCTATGTCCAAAATATGTCCCCCTCCCTTTCTTGGCCGGCTTCCTTGGTTTAATATAGGGTTTAGGGCTTAAAATCCCGTGTTTTGCACATAAGTCCCTGAAATTTCCGCCTCCTGCTGCGGTTTTGCCGCGGTAGCGGTGGAACCGCGACCAAACATGCCCCCTGATTCTTCAGTTGTCCGCGACCATCTTCTACCGCGGTTCTGCCGCGGTCGCGGTGGAACCGCGGTTTTTCACCCTGTTCCATTTGGAATTTGGAAAAACGTAAAACATGAAAGTTGTAGCCCTTTGAGTTAGCTTTCCAACCATATATTGTGGAGCCCAAATGAAGTTCTGAGCAAAAAGTTATGTCTATTTTACTAGACAGTGCGCAATATGCCTCCTCAAGTCTTCGTTCGTANCCGCGATGTAAAAAGAGTTTACTCTTTGAGGTAACATTTTTCGAAGTTTTTCGCCAATTCGTTTTTCAAATGGAGGGAAAGAGAATGGAAAGTAAACAAAGTTAAACAGATACACTTGATGTTTTGAAATGAAGACAAGCGAAAGTTCTTGCAAAGATCTCAAGAAACCAGGATACAAGTGCTAGAAAATATAGAGATTTCTAAGGAACAAGAGTAGAGGAGGTTTGGATGTAAAGTTTGAATAAGTGAAGAGGGGGTATTTATAGCTTTCAAACTACGGTTCAAATTTAGGAGTGGACGACTAGCAACGGACAAGCATTTAATGCCATTAAGAC
This sequence comes from Nicotiana attenuata, assembly GCF_001879085.1. Classification (NCBI taxonomy): domain Eukaryota; kingdom Viridiplantae; phylum Streptophyta; class Magnoliopsida; order Solanales; family Solanaceae; genus Nicotiana; species Nicotiana attenuata. Next base: position 136,347 of record NW_017670934.1, read on the forward strand.
GTGGATAACGAAACGTTTCGTTCATTTCGTTATTTTTGATGCAGAGTATCGAGGTGAGAATCAGAAGCTCATATCGTTTCTCATCGTTCACTCTCTGAAAAAATAAGGGGACTATCTGTATACAGTCAAAATCAGGCTCGTCTATTACATGACAGATTGGGCTCAGACCCTGAGGGATTGGAGATCGACCCCAAGTTCCATCGAACCAGAACACGAGGTCAGAATGCCCGTCCTTGTAAAATTGAGTCCATGATCCCGGAATCAACCCTGACCACGAACGAGCTCGAGGAAACATTATCGGTATAACCAATAGAAGACCGAAATAACAGAAAGATGAAATATCCGTGACCGGTCGGGTATTACGGCGGAAATTTCGGCACATATCAATAAGGAACCAGCAAATCATCGAATTAGGAGATTTTACCTTTTATAGAATTGTACCTAAAATAGGATTCCCCTACTATATAAAGGAGGTTTGATTACTTGTAAAGGCATGGTAATCATTCAGAAGCAATATATTGTTATTTTCTCTTAAAAGTTCTTTTTCAACTGTGTCTTGACACTGATCGAAGTGCATTCTGTTCAAGGGTGGCTCACCTCCCAAGGCTGCATCTGTTCAATTCGTCTGGTTTGAATTTACTTTATCATACTTTATTTCAATTATAATTTGATTTATCGCTTTGTATTAATTTAGTCCACGTATCCTTAAAACCACTTACAAATTCAATTGTTATCCAATTTTGAAGGTAAACAACATGCAACATCATTTAGTTTTTTTTCTTTTTTCCATTTATTCTTTAAGATGGGGCCAACTCCGAAATAGTGGGAAAGAAGATATAAAAAGAAAAACTTTTGGTGAGATAATTGATATTTTGTGTCTAGTCATATGTTTGGCTAAGCTTCTCCACGGCCAAATTATTTTTTTTTTTTAAATTAAAAGAAATTAAAGTTGAAGTGTTTGGCCAAGCTTTTAGTAGAAAAATATGATTTTAAGTAGAAGCAAAAATAGTTTTTAGAAGCAGAAAAAGTAGCTTCTCCCTAGAAGTACTTTATTGAAAAGTAATTTTGAGAAAAATTCACTTAAAAAATACTTTTTATAAGCTTACCAAACTAAATAATTAGTTTGTCTGAAAAGTAACTTTTTTAAAATTTAAATTTTAGTCCAAACCAACAAATTAGGTTTTTCGTACCAAAACGTAACTATTTGTAAAAGACACTTTAAAAAAAACGTTAAATTTGTTCAAAATAAAGCTGATTTTAGTAAGCTTGATCAAACAAGCTATAAATAGATGTGGAGTGAAGTTGCAATTAGTAAGGTGCACTTCTAATTCCACTCGGGATGGTGGAGAAAAATTCCGATGAGACAAGTATTGATCCCTATACACAGAGGCGGCTCAATAGTATTGGAGGCCTAAAGCCAAGCCATAATAAGAGGCCTTAAACTTGTTTAATAATCTTAGATATTTTTGTTGAAGTTTATTGGAGTATTATCACTTTTAGTCCGCGCCAGAAACTATTTATATTTGGTAGCCGAAAAAGTGTATTAAACTTATATAATTTTTGTATATAATATACAGAATGTATATATATATACAAAATAATAAAAAATTTATATATTTTTACGGTTGCTTNAAAGATGATAAATAAATTAACTATAGCTTTTTATGATCTAATTAGCTTCCAGCGTGCTACATAGATCTTGAAAGAAAATATCCTACAAAGTTAGAGTCGTAAACAAAATTTATTCTAGTTGAAGTATGAAGAACTAGAAATTAAAGTAACTGTAGATTTAATTGCCTTGCACTTTTATTTGAATTTTCTCAACCAACTCCAAGAAAGGACAACACAAAATATAAAACTATGTTATTAACAATTGGTGACAAGGTAGCAAAAGATGGTTGAAAAAATTTTCTTGTCACTATTTAATCATAAATACAATAAATATTTAAATTACATATAAAAAAAGTAGCTTTTGGGGCCTCTAATTTTGTGAGGCCTAAAGCGGCCGCTTTAGTGGCCTGGGGGTTAAGCCACCTCTGCCTATACAAATGATTTGAGGAAATGGACAAGGAAAGTGACTCATATGTTTAAGTTTCAAATCGCAAATATTTTTCCTCGTGAAATTATTGTTTTATCTTACCTAATTATTACCAATCCGAAAGAAACTTATTTAAGTAGAAGGTCCTCAACCAAAAGAACAACTATAAATATTTGATAAGGACGCAGCCTAACATTTTTCCAACTTGCCTAATTTGCATTATTGCATATATGGCTAAGCCTTTACGGATTCTGAAGTCATATATGGCTAGACTTGGTTTCTGTTTGCATTAGAGCAGTAGGAGACAATATATTTTGATTAATATTTTTGTTTTAGTTTTGTCATCAATGATCGACCCTAAGTGTTAAACGTCTTATCAAACACAATCTACATAGATTGTTAGGGAAATGAGAGGCCATGCTACACATACACTTACAAATTTTATATTAAAGCCATGAAAATTAAGTTACAAATTGTAACATGGTACACACAATAACGAACTTATATAAGATAACACCCTATTATACACCCGTCAATGTTATTAAATTAGGTTATTCGTAATTATCTTCTAAATTATCGGACTGTGTAAATATTTAAGTTTTTATATTATTAGAAGCTAGAATTTAAACTCTTTCAACAGGATTTAAGTTAATTGTATGCGCAGAATAAATTTTTTACACTGTCGGTACAATTTAGTCCCGATAAGGAGGTGTGAGAGGTTATACTTAGTGGGTCTTAGAAGAGGTAGAGATAGGCCAAAAAAGTATTGGAGAGAGAGCTGATTATGCAAGATATAACTTTGCTTCAGCTGACCGAGGACATGACCCTTAATAGGAAGGTGTGAAGGTCGAAGATTAAGGTTATAGGTTAATAGGCAGTTGTGCGGGTTTTCGGACATTTGCTTATTTTATATCTTTTCTCATTTTTCCTCGTGCCGAGGGTCTACTGAAAATAGCCTCTCTACATCCATTGTAGGGGCAAAGTTTGCGTATTATCTACCCTCCCCAGACCCCAGTTTTGGGGTTATACTGGATTTGTTGTTGTTGTACACATACAATTTAACCTGTTATAGGTTTTATGTACTGGAATTATGTCTTCTTATTTTTTTTCCACTCCTTACCTATTTTCCCATGATAACTTACGGAAATTAAAATGATAAATTATGCCAAGATAATACTAAGGGAAGAGTTCCCAAGTCGTCTTTGGATGAGATGGCCCAAGAAGCAGCAAAGTCTGTGGTCGAAAAGTCCACGAGAGCCAAGAGATGTCAACAAGGGTCGAGGTTGAGTACCGTTGACAGAGCAGTTACGTCTAGTTTTCAACATAAGATATTAAAGAGAATATTCTAGTGAATATTCTTTGCACTTGTACTATTAGGGTTTCTTAGGAATATGTCCCATATAAATAGAAAAAGAGACAATGATAGGGGCATGTAATATTCATTTTGTAAGGAAGACACTTTGACTAAAAGATTCGGCTCTCACTTGCTAAGATACAAACATCACCTTTTCACTGAGATTCTTGTCCATACTTTTCCATCAGATCCGAGAATAACTCGAATATTCAAAGATTTGTCTATCAACTCATTGTCAGGAGAAAGATCCACTAATTTCATCCTTTATTGGGTGAATTATTACTCATATTTACTTGAATTCCATTTATTGCTCTTCATTGTTATTGAACGCTACATTACTACTTCTGATTTCTAGGGTATTTATTGCATGTTATTACTGTTACTCGGCCAGACCTAAGAAACATTTATTGCTTCTTTAAGAACTCTATCTAGGGATATTATTGTTAGCTGAGATTAACCCTTATTTACATAAATTTAATTATTTGAACCGAGATATATATTTGGTCAAACAATTTGGTGCAGTCTGTGTGGATTTCTTAGTTAAATTTTAGTTTCCTCTAGATCTACAACTAACACAGGTCACTAACGTCAAAAAGCCCAAGATCTCCTTTCTTTGTGTATATAAAATCCTACATGGCAAGTAACCGAGAAGAAAGGATGAGAATAACAAGTGACTTCCCAACCAACCTCATGAAGTCATCATCAAAAGCTGTGAAACGACAGGTGAGGACACGACGCCCAGTGTGTCCCCTAGGCGAGATGGGTCACCGCCCCCACACTGCAGCATGACAAAGTCCCGCGGTAAAGGAGCCTCCACATCTGTGGAGAAAGGGATGCCCTCAACTATAAAAAAAACTCCTCGAAGCGTGGATAACTTACACACTAACAAGCGTCCTCAACAAGCCCGCTCCAAGCACGACTACAGAAACTGCAAGGACTTGCACGATACAACAAACAGACGAGCAATGCAACCAAACCATTCCTCCAACAACAGGTATTACTCACAATGTCATTGATAGTGTAGGTGACAACGCCCTCGCAACCATTCTAAAAATGATGGAAGAAAGGGAGATTGAAAACAAGGCGCATTGAGATCAAATGAAAGAACACCAAGAAAGGGTCGATAAAATAGCGGGCGCTCCTAAGGTGTTGCCGAAGAGGGACGCCGGCCAGTTCTTCGAGCAGCCGTACAGTGATTATGCAGCCCCACATGCCATACTAAAGACCTTCAAAATGCCTCCCTACCTCAGGATATATGACGGCACGATCGACCCTGAAGATCACGTGACTCATTACGTCACCGTCGGGAAAGGCAATGATCTCGCCAAAGAACAAGTATCTTCCATTTTGCCGAAGAAGTTTGGCGAAACCCTCATAGGAGGGGAATTAACATGGTATTCGCAGCTACCAACACGTGCCGTAGAAACTTTCGAAGAAACGGCCGACAAGTTCGTAACGGCCCATTACGGAGCCAAGAAGGCCGAGGCAAGAATGAACAACATATTTGCTATTAAACAGTACCTGGGAGAGGGACTGAGGGACTTCCTCGCCCGGTTCAACCGAGTAAGGATGACTTTACCTAACGTATCCGAAAGGATGGCGGTTGCAACCTTCCAGAATGGGCTGAGTAAAAATGGTTCAAGAGCAACTAGGAAACTGTTGAATCAGTTGATGAAGTATTCCCAACCACTTGGCATGAAATCCACAATGTTTATTGTGCCGATGTCCGAGCAGATGAGGACGACCTCAACAGACCAACTCACCGACTGACCTCGGTACAAGTCGAATCCAGAAAAGATCGAAGAGATAATTCCAGAAGAGATCATGAAATTTTGCGATCTAACTGGGAATGACATCAACCATATGTCAGAACGGCCACCGCGCCCTCCCCCGCTGCGAAGAAGGCCTGTCCAGACCAAGGACTCATCGGAACAAAAGAGGTATACCACCCTTGTTATCTGCTCACAATTTTTCTATGTCACATACAGAGATAGTCTACTCTCTGAAGAAACTACCAAAAGTAAAGTGGCCACCGAAGATGAGATCGGACCCGAACACTAGAAAGTCCGACGCCTCTACCAGGGACGAGGGCACAAAACTGAAGATTGCATCGCCCTAAGGCAGGAAGTCGTAAACATGTTACGACAATGGCATCTCAAAGAGCTTCTAATCGATAGGGGAAGAACCAATTTCTCTAGAGGACGCGAAAACCAAGGACCGCCAAAACCACCCTCACTAGCTCGTACCATCAACATGATCATCGGTGGCAGCGATGACATCTCCATCAACAGCGTGAAGTTCATCACTACCCACAAACTCAAGCGATGTATCACCCGTGAACGGTATGACGAACTCGAAGAAAGTATCATCTTCGACAAGTCGGATGCCGACGGTTTGACCTTTCCTCATAATGATGCCCCTGTTATTACTTTATGTATTTTAGATACCGATGTAATATGCATTATGGTAGATGACGGGAGCGGCACATTCATTCTCATCCCCGAGTACTTACCCAAATTAGACTCGAAGATAAGATAGTGTTGCGCTGCATTATGCTAACTAGTTTTAACAATGCAGTTGAATGGACATCCGGGGAAATTACACTCCCCGTTTTGGCCGGTGACGTAACTCTAGAGACAACGTTCCACATTATGGACCAGGCCACCGCGTACATTGCCATAGTGGGACGACCGTGGATACACCCTATTAAGGTCGTCCCTTCTAGCTTATACAAAGTCATCAAATTCCCAACTCCATGGGAAATATTTAGTATATGAGGAGAACATCGTACATCCCGGTAATGCTACCTCATTGTCTTAGATAGAACGGCCACCCAACAAAGAAAGGATAAAGAAAAGAGGCATAACAATCAGCAGGGTCGAGGTTGAAGCGCGATGAGCCTGGGAACGGTATCAAAGACGCCTACATGGTCGAAGCTGCAGGATCGACCATAGAAGACCTCGACCCGTTCAATTGGACCTCAACAACCATAGCAAGAAGGCGAATATCGGTTGCAAACTTCAGGAACCAGGTAAATTCAGTCAATTCTTAATAACTAACGTAGATTTGTTCACTTTCAACCATGAAGATATGCCAGGCATCCCAAAGGAAATCGCTACGCACAAATTAAACGTCGACCGATTCCACCCCCCCAGTGAGACATGTCGGCGTAAATTTAACTCTGCAATTAATGACGCAGTGCGTGAGGAGGTGGAAAAACTATTTAAAAATGGTTCCATCAGGAGTCGAAGTACCCAAAGTGGGTCGCCAACCTATTAATGGTTAAAAAGAAGAATGGGAAATGGCGGATGTGCGTAGATTTCACAGACTTGAACAAAGCATGTCCAAAAGATTCGTTCCTTTTGCCTCATATCAACCAACTAACCAATGCAACGGACGGGCATGAACTACTAAGTTTCCTGGACGCTTACTCAGGCTATAATCAGATTCTCATGGAAGAGGAATATCAGAAAAAACCATGTTCATCACCCACCAAGGAACGTATTGCTACAGGGTCATGCCTTTTTTTGGACTAAAGAATGCAGGGGATACTTATCAAAGGTTGGTAACAAAGATGTTCAAAGATCAGCTCAGTAAAACAATGAAAGTATATATAGACGACATGCTGGTCAAGTAAGAAAGGGGAGAAGATCACATCGATCATCATAAAGAAACTTTCGACATACTCAGACAGCACGGAATGAAGCTAAACCCGGAGAAATGCGCGTTCGATGTAGCCTTGATAAAGTCCCTGGATTTTCTAGTATCACAACGAGGGATTGGGGTCAACCCAAACTAAATCAAATCCATTGAGGGGATACCAGAACTCTTGACAACCAAAAAATAGGTCCAAAGTTTGACTGGTTGCATCGCCGCCCAATCAAGGTTTATCTTGCAGTCAACGGATAGGTGCCATAAATTCTTTGGCGTACTCAAGAAAGACAACGGCTTCGAATGGACTTCCGGGTGCATCCAGGTTTTGCGAGAACTGAAGGAATACCTATCACCGCCGCCTTTTGCTTTCAAAACCCGAGCCGGGAAGGGGCTCCTCGTCTATCTGGCCGTATCCGAGGTAGCCGTAAGCACAGTCTTAATTCGAGAAACAAAGGTACGCAATTTCCCACCTATTACATTAGCAAAACACTCGTCGATGCCGAGACGAGGTACCTACAGCTCAAAAAATTGGCTTTGGCCTTAGTCATAGCTTCACGAAAGCTTAGACCATATTTCCAATGTCACCCCATCTCGGTTGTCACAACTTTTCCCCTAAGAAGAATTTTACATAAACCCGAGCTATCAGGATGGCTGGCCAAATGGGCCATCGAGCTAAGTGAGCGCGATATCACATACCAGCCGCGTACGACAATAAAGTCACAAGTGTTCACTGACTTCAGCGCAAAAATAATGCCTCAAGTCGAAAGGAAAGCCATCCAAACTTCCCTCAAAACACAAGACCTCTGGGTCCTATACACCGATGGCGCATCCATGGCGTCGGGGTCCGAATTTTGACTTGTGCTCGAAGTCCCGACATGCGAAGTGATTCGCCAGTCCATAAGGTGCCCGGGTATAACTAACAACGAGGCCGAGTATGAGGCCGTAATTGCAGGTTTAAGACTAGCACTCAAGTATGGAGCAAAACAGTTCAAACTACACTGTGATTCCTACCTCGTAGTCAACCAAGTCATAGGGACTTTTCAAATCAAGGAACAAAGATTGCAAAAATACCATACCGAAATCTGCAAGCTGTTGACGGCCACTATTGACCCTCCCTTTTTAAATTAATTTATTTTTACTTAATAATTTAAAATAATTATTTTCAAAGTATTTTCTAGTAATAAATATTTTTTTTCCACAAATTAACCAGGCATTAGTTTTAAAATTAACCACATAATATTAACATTGTGTAATTACAAATATATTTACTATTTTAATATTATTAAAATAATTCTTATATATACATTACATAGATTCTACAGTTAATTTGGTAATTACTCTTTAATTTCTAGTTAATAAGATTATTATGTGAAAATTAAAATTAGTACTACAATTTAGGAAAATGAAGTATTTTTTCTAAATAATTAAGTTAAAATAATAAGTAGTATATAATAATTTTACTTTTTACCACATTTATTGAAAACTATTAATTTTATTTAAATTAAATTCAAAAGGGGTTAAAAGACCAAAAGGCCACAATTGCAATTCTTGAATCAAATGTAAAATGGCCATTTTTTAAATTACTTTGTGCAACGACCGGCCGGTCGTTTTGAGAGAATGAGCCCGATTCCCTATTTATTGCTCCCTTTGTTTCATTTTATGCTTACTTGACTTGTCGGGGTGCCTGGTGTTGGGTTCGGGAAAGTTTCGGAGTGGAATGGGACACATAGTCTCTAAGTTTGAAGTTTGAGTTGTGAGAGTTGACCGTAGTTTGACCTACGTGAAGATGACTCCGGAATGGAGTTTCGTTGGTTCTAATAGCTTCGTATGGTGATTTTGGACTTAGGAGCGCCTCCGGATGTGGATTTAGAGGTCCGTAGGTCATTTCCGCGTTATTTGGCAAAAGTTGGAAATTTAAAGGTTTTTGGGAAGTTTGACCGGGAGTGGACTTTCTTATATCGGGGTCGAATTCCGATTCTGGAAGTTAGAGTAGGACCATAATGTCAAATGTAACTTGTGTGCAAAATTTGAGATCTATCGGACGTGAATAGATACGTTTCGACATCGTTTGTAGAAGTTGAAATTTCCTTAGTGGCTTGAATTGAGTTCGATTCGTGTTTTTATGTTGTTTGATGTGATTTGAGGGCTCGACTAAGTTTGTATCGTGTTTTAGGACTTGTTGGTATATTTGGTAGAGGTCTCAGGGGCCTTGGCTGGTTTTCAGATGGTTGATGAATCGAAATTTGGATTTGTGCTATTGGTGAAGCTTCCAGCTTCCGGTATCGTCGCACCTACGGTGGGGTTGGCACAGGTGCGGACTCGCACGTGTGAGCGGAGGATCGTAGAAGCGGAACTGGGCATTCCAGCCAGGACTCGCAGGTGCGGAAGAGCTTCCGCAGAAGCGGCTTCACTTATGCGGCGGGGGATGCGCAGGAGTGACTAAGTTGCCGATGCGACAATTTGTTCGCAGGCGTGCACATGTAGGTGCGGCCCCTTATCTCACAAAATAGGACCTAGGGGACTTAAGTCAAGTCCGCACTTGCTATGGAATTTTCGCAGGTGCGGAGTCGCAGATGCGGCTGTGGGTTCGCAGATGCGAAATCGTTAGGTAGAAAAGGTCCTAAGTCGAGGGTTTGACTTCATTATCCATTGTTGGACCTAGAGAGTTCGGATTGAGGCAAGCATTTGAGGGATTTTCTGAGAAAACATTTGAGGAAAGATTCTTGACTTGTTTTTGATTATATTCCACTAATCTATCGTTAATTTCTTCACTTAATTAAGGATTTGGGTTGTAAAATTGGAGGAAAAAGGTGTGAGGTTCCTAGACAAAATTTTGAGGTTTTGATCGAGTATTTGGTATCGGATTTGAGTAATTTTGGTATTGTTGGACTCGTGGTTAAACGGGTGTTCGAATTTTATGATTTTTACCCGATTTCGAGACATGGGCCCGAGTCGACTTTTTGGGGCGATTTTATAACTTCTTGTTAAAGTCTTGATTTTATTAATTAGATTAGTTTCATAAAGTTATATTTATAGTATGAAATTGCTTTTGGCTAGATTTGGGCCATTCGGAGCCTGAAAGTCGAGGGAAAGGCATTCTTATCGACTAATTGAGCTTGGCTTGAGGTAAGTGACTTGTCTAACCTTGTGTGGGAGAAATCCCTTAAGGATTTTGTACTGTTGTAACAATTTGTGATATGTGAGTGCCGTGTACGCGAGGACGAGTGCGTACATGGGCTAAACATTAAAAATTAGGTCTTTGCTAAGTAGTATCATGTTTATATCTTAAATGAGTTATTCCAGCATGTGTAGTCTTCATGTTTAGTCAAATCTCACATGTCTACGTGTTTCATTTCTGAGTTGCTATTTGTACAACACACATAGTTGAATTACTTGTTTTTCCTTAATTCAGTATTTTCTCTCTAACTGTAGGATTTCCTTGCCTGTAACATCATTGTTGTGTTATTTGCGCGTTGACTTTCGTGATTCCTGTTATGAGGATTGGTTGATTATAGCACGAGGTTTCTTCCATGCCATTGTGAGATATTTACTTTTGGGACTACGAGGTAGTACCTCGGGAGCACCCCTGTTGCATATTTACTTTTGGGACTATGAGGCAATACCTCGGGAGCGCCCCTGTTGCATATTTACTTTTGGGACTACGAGGCAGTACCTCAGGAGCACCCCTGTAGCATACTTACTTTTTGTGAGTACGAGGCGGTACCTCGGGAGTGCCCCTGTTGATTTCCTATTTTTGCTGTGTTGTCTGTTGTTGTTGTTGTTCCTTAACTTGTAAGATGTTCTTTTCCTTACGTGCTGTAATCGTCTTCCTATTTTTCCTGAGTTATTGTTTTCAGTTCATTCTAACTGTTTCGATTACCTACCTTATTTCTTATATTCCAGTAGGGCCCTGACCTGACCTCGTCACTGATCTACCAAGGTTAGGTTTGGCACTTATATGGTACCGTTATGGTGTACTCATACTACACTTCTGCATATGTTTTGTGTGCAGACCCAGGTACATCTTACCAGCCCCGATATCAGTAGAGTGTGTGCTGCTGTTTGGAGACTTCAAGGTATATCTTCCAGCGTCCGCAGACCATGGAGTCCCCATCTTTCTTTATTATGTTGTCTTTCTTTATTCTCTTAGACATTGATGTACAGAGACATTCAGTTCTTTTCCTTAGAGCTTGTGGCTTGTGACTACCGGGTTTTGGGAGTTGTTTATACTCTAAGTTGTGGTTTTTACTTGTACATGGCGAGCGGCAGTTTCAGTTATATATATTTGTTGAAGTTTAGTCGTTATTTCAGTTACTATTTCAGTTATTCCGCAATTGTTAGGCTTACCTAGGCTTAGAGATTAGGTGCCGTCACGACATCTTATGGAGGGAAATTTGGTTTGTGACAAGTTGGTATCAGAGCTCTAGGTTCATAGGTGTTATGAGTCACAAGTAGGATCACATAACCAGACTCTCGCGCCCCCAGCTAGAGCCGCGAGAGGCCGAGGCCGGGGTAGAGGCCGAGGACGTCCATGTGGTGCAGCCAGAACACCTGCACGAGCTGCTACTGAGGAGCCACCAGTAGCTCCAGTTAGAGCGCAGGCACCTGTGACGCCTGTTACTGCACTAGCTTTTCAGAAGACCCTTGCCCAGTTTCTGAGCATGTTTGGCACTTTAGCTCAGGCAAGGTTGATCCCACTAGCTCCTACCACATCTCAAGTGGGGAAAGGAGCACAGATTCCCGCCGCCCATACCCTAGAGCAGCGGGTTTAGGTTGACTAGGTTCTAGAGGTCATACTAGTGCAGCCGGTTGCCCCAGTTCAGCCCGAGGGTAGGGCAGTAGTTTCTAAGGAGGAAGACCACAGGCTCGAGAGGTACAAGAAGTACCACCCTCCTACTTTCTGTGGCTCGGCGTCAGAGGATGCCCAGGGTTTTCTTGAGGAGTGCCACCATAGCCTCCGTACTATGGGTGTATCTGAGTCTAGTGGGATTTCTTTCATTACGTTCTAGCTTAGAGGAGTGTCCTATCAGTGGTGGAGTGCATATGAGTTGGGTAGCTCAGCTGAGACAGCTTTGCTTACTTGGAGTCAGTCCTCGGATATGTTCTTGATGGAGTATGTTTTCCAGAGTCTCAAAGATGCATGACGCGCAGAGTTTGAGCAGTTGCACCAGGGTTCTATGACCGTATCAGAGTATGCGGTCCGGTTCAGTGATTTGGATAGGCATGCATTAGCCTTTGTTGCTACAGTTCGAGAGCGGGTCCGTCGGTTCATCGAGTGGATCAACCCAAGTATTAGACTCAGTATGGCCCGAGAGTTGGAGATGGACATTGTATACCAACAGGTAATGGGGATTGCTAGGAGATTGGATGGTATGCTGATTCGGGAGAGGGAGAAGAGTTAGGCCAAGAGGTCTTGAGAGTCTTGCACTTATAGTGGTACTCTTGCCCCAGCTGCAGCTCGTCATGGTAGGGGCTATGTGAGTCGCCCTGTTCATTCAGCACTTCCAACCGCCAGTGGTATTCCGGCCCCTCCTAGGCCCCAGGCTCCCTATTATGCACCGCCATTGTCTAGTGCACCTCCTGTACGGGGTGCTTTCAGCGGTCAGTCTAGCCGATCAGGCTCGAGCCAGCCATAACAACCACGTCATCCGAGAGCTTGTTTTGAGTGTGGTGACACTCGCCATGTGGTGAGGGATTGACCCAGACTCGGGAGGAACCTCCATAGACTACTCAGGCACCGTGTGCTCCACCGGGTCTTCAAGCTATGGTTACAGCACCAGCTACCACTCCACTTGCTCAGCCAGCTCGAGATGGAGGTCGGGCAGGTAGAGGTCGCCTTAGAGGGGGTGACCAGGCTAGATATTATGCTTTTCCTGCTCAGACGGAGGCAGTTGCATCTGACTGTGTCATTACAGGTATTGTTCCGGTCTGTCATAAAGATGCATCAGTCTTATTTGATGCCGACTCCACTTATTCCTATATGTCATCTTGTTTTGCTCCGTATTTGGGTGTATCCCGTGATTCTTTGAGTTCTCCTATCTATGTGTCTACACTTGTGGGAGATTCTATTGTTGTTGACCGTGTGTATTGGTCGTGTTTGGCTTTTCTTAGGACTTGTGAGACCAAAGCCAATTTATTATTGCTCAATATGGTAGACTTTGATATTATTTTGGACATGGACTAATTGTCGCCCTGTTATGCTATTCTTGATTGTCACGCCAAGACCATGATGCTGGCTATGCCAGGATTACGATTACAGTGGAGAGGTACCTTAGATTATGCTCCTAGCAGAGTTATTTCATTTCTAAAGGCTTAGCGAATGGTTGAGAAGGGGTGTGACGCGTATCTAGCTTATGTGAGAGATGTCAGTATTAATACCCTTATCGTTGAGTCAGTTTTGGTAGGGAGGGATTATCTAGATGTATCTCGAGCGGATCTTCCGGGCATGCCGCCCAACAGGGATATCGACTTTGGTATTGATTTGTTGCCAGGCACCTAGCCCATCTCTATTACTCCATATCATATAGCTCCGCCTTAGTTGGATGAGTTAAATGAGCAGTTATAGGTGTTGCTTTATAAGGATTTCATTCGGCCCAGTGTGTCGCCTTGGGGTGCTCTAGTCTTGTTTGTGAAGAAGAAGGATGGTCTTATACGCATGTGTATTGATTATCACTAGTTGAACAAAGTTACAGTGAAGAACAGGTATCCATTATCTCGTATTGATGACCTATTTGATCAGTTACAAGGTGCCAGAGTCTTCTCCAAGATTGACTTACGTTTAGGCTATCATCAGTTGAAGATTCGGGAGCTAGATATTCCGAAGACTACCTTCATGACTTGGTATGGTCACTACGAGTTCCTTCTGATGTTATTTGGGTTGACCAACGCCCTAACAACATTCATGCACTTGATACATAATGTATTCCCGCCCTATCTTGACTCATTCGTCATTGTGTTTATTTACGACAATCTGGTATACTCCCTGAGTCGGAAGGATCATGAGCAGCACCTGAGGACTGTGCTTCAGTCCTTGAGAGAAAAGAAGCTATATGCAAAATTTTCAAAGCATGAGTTCTTGCTAGATTCAGTGGCATTTTTGGGTTACATAGTGTCAAGTGAAGGGATCAAGGTTGATCCGAAGAAGGTTGAAGTAGTGCAGAGTTGGCCTAAACCGTCCTCAGCTATGGAGATCCGGAGTTTTCTTGGTTTGGCGGGGTATTACCGTCGATTTGTAGAGGGTTTATCATCTGTTGCAGCACCTATCACCCGGCTGACCCAGAAGGGTGCTCCGTACAGATGGATAGAGGAGTGTGAGGTGAGCTTTCAAAAGCTCAAGACAACTTTGACTACAGCCCCAATGTTGGTATTCCCTACAAGTTCGGGGTTTTATGCTGTATATTATGATGCATCGCATATTGGTCTCGGCGCAGTGTTGATGCAGGACGATATGGTGATTGCCTATGCGTCTAGACAGCTGAAGGTGCATGAGAAGAACTGTCCTGTCCACGACCTTGAGTTAGCAGCTATTGTTCATGTAATGAAGATTTGGCGACACTATTTGTACGGTGCCCCAGCGAGATCTACACCGATCACCGGAGTCTGCAGTATCTGTTCATACGGAAAGATCTTAACTTGCATCAGCAGAGGTGGTTATAGCTGCTTAAGGATTATGATATCACTATCTATACCATCATGGGAAGGCCAACGTTGTGGCCGAAGCCTCGAGTCGTAAGGCAGAGAGTTTGGACAGCATAGCATATCTACCAGCAGCAGAGAGTTCATTGGCATTGGATGTTCTGGCCTTGACCAACCAATTTGCTAGATTAGATGTTTTTGAGCCGAGTCGAGTTTTGGCTTATGTGGTTTCTTAGTCTTCTCTTTATGATCGTATCAGGGAGCGACAATATGATGACCCCCCATGTGCTTGTCCTTAGGAACACGGTTTAGCACAGTGATGCCAAGGAGGTTGCTATTGGAGATGACGGTGCATTGAGGATGCCGGGTTGGCTATGTGTGCCCAATGTAGATGGTTTGCGTGAGTTGATTCTCCAGGAGGCTCACGGTTTTCGGTACTCCAGTCACCCGTGCCGTGAAGATGTATAAGGACTTGAGGCAGCATTATTGGTGGAGGAGAATGAAGAAGGACATAGTAGAGTATGTAGCTCGGTGAATAAATTGTCAGCAGATGAAGTATGAGCATTAGCGGCCAATTGGATTGCTTCAGAAGCTAGAGATTATGGAGTGAAAATAGGAGCGGTTGGGCTTCCACGGACTCGGAGGAATTTTGATGCAGTTTGGGTGATTGTGGATAGGTTGACCAAGTCGGATCATTTCATTCCAATGATGACTACTTATTCTTCTAAGCAGTTGGCTCGAGTTTGTATCCGCGAGATTGTCAAACTTCATGGTGTGCCGGTATCTATCATCTCTGACCACGGTACGCAGTTTGCATCACGGTTCTGGATGGCCGTACAACATGAGTTAGGTACTCGGGTTGAGTTGAGCACAACATTTCACCCTTAAACGGATGGACAGTCCGAGCGCACTATTCAAATACTGGAGGATATGCTCCGTGCATGTGTGATGGAGTTTGGGGATTCTTGGGATCAGTTCTTGCCACTTGCGGAGTTTGCCTACAATAATAGTTATCAGTTGAGCATTCAGATGGCCCTGTATGAGGCTTTGTATAATAGACGATGTCGGTCTCTAGTAGGTTGGTTCGAGGCGGCGAGGCTAGGCTCTTGGGTACAGACTTGGTTCAGGATGCTTTGGAAAATGTTAAAGTGATTTAGGATCGCCTTCGTACAGCCCAATCTAGACAGGAAAGTTATGCGGATTGGAAGGTTCGCGATGTTACATTCATGGTTGGCGAGCGGGTCTTGCTCCGGGTTTCACCAATGAAGGGTGTTATAAGGTTCAGGAAGAAGGGCAAGCTGAGCCCAAGGTTTATTGGCTCGTTCGAGGTGTTGCAGTGAGTTGGAGAGGTTCCTTATGAGCTTGCCTTGCCTCCCAGTCTACTAGGAGTTCATCCAGTATTCCACATTTCTGTTCTCCAGAAGTATCATGGCGATCCGTCTCATGTGTTAGATTTCAGCTCAGTCTAGCTGGACAAGGATTTGTCTTATATTGAGGAGCCGGTGGCCATTTTGGACAGGTGGGTTTGAAAGATGAGGTCGAAGAACATTGCTTCAGTGAAGGTTCAGTGGAGGGGTCAGCCAGTCCATAAGGCGACTTGGAGACCGAGCATGATATACGGAGCCGTTACCCTCATCTTTTCACCACTTCATGTATGTCTCTATACTCGTTCGAGGACGGACGATTGTTTTAAGAGGGGGAGGATGTAACGACCTGACCGGTCATTTTTGGAGAATGAGCCCTGATCCCCTATTTGTTGCTCACTCTATTTCATTTTATGCTTTCTTGACTTGCCGGGGTGCTTGGTGTCGGGTTAGGGAGAGTTTCAGAGTGGAATGATACACATAGTCCCTAAGTTTGAAGTTTGAGTTGTGAGAGTTGACCGTAGTTTGACCTATGTGAAGACAACTCTTGAATGGATTCCGTCGGTTCCAATAGCTCCGTATGGTGATTTTGCTCTTAGGAGGGCGTCCAAATGTGGATTTGGAGGTCCGTAGGTCATTCCGGTGTAATTTGGAAAAAGTTGGAAATTGGAAGGTTTTTGGGAAGTTTGTCTGGTAGAGGACTTTTTGATATCGGGGTCGGATTCCGATTCCGGAAGTTGGAGTAGGTCCGTAATGTCAAATGTGACTTATGTGCAAAATTTGAGGTCAATCAGACGTGAATGGATAGGTTTCGACATCGTTTGTAAAAGTTGGAATTTCCTTAGTTCATTAAGCTTGAATTGGAGTGCGATTCATGTTTTTGATGTTGTTTGATGTTATTTGAAGGGCTCGACTAAGTTCGTATCGTGTTTTAGGACTTGTTGGTATATTTGGTTGAGGTCCCGGGGGCCTCGGGTGGATTTCGGATGGTTAACGAATCAAAATTTGGATTTGTGCTATTGATGAAGCTTCCAGTTTCTGGTGTCATCGCACCTGCCGTGGGGTTGGCCGTAGGTGCGGACTTGCACATTGGAGCGAAGGATCGCAGAAGCGGAACTGGGCAGTCCAGGCAGGACTCGCAAGTGCGGAAGAGATTCCGCAGAAGCGGCTTCGCTTTTGTGGTAGGGAGATGTGCAGGAGCGACACTTTGGTAGCAGCCGCGCATACGCAGGTGCCACTCTTTCTCTCGCAGAAGCGAACCCAGGGGACTTAAGTTAAGTCCGCACCTGCGATGGTATTTTCGCAGGTGCGAAGCCGAGATGCGGTTGTGGGTTGGCAGATGCGAAATCGATGGGCGGAAAAGTGCCTAAGTCGAGGGTTTTATTTCATTATCCATTGTTGGACCTAGAGAGCTCGGATTGAGGTGAGAATTTGAGGGATATTCAGAGAAAACATTTGGGTGAGGATTCTTGACTCGTTTTTTTAATTATATTCCACTAATCTATCGTTAATTTCTTCATTTAATTAAGGATTTGGGTTGTAAAATTGGCAAAAAAAAGGTGTGAGGTTCCTAGACCGAATTTTGAGGTTTTGATCGAGGATTTGTATCAGATTTGAGTAATTTTAGCATTCTTGGACTCGTGGTTGAACCGGTGTTCGGATTTTGTGACTTTTACCCGATTCCGAGATGTGGGCCCGGATCGACTTTTTTGGGCGATTTTCTAACTTCTTGTTGAAGTTTTTATTTAATTAATTAGATTAGTCTCCTAAAGTTATATTTATAGTATGAAATTGCTATTGGGTAGATTTGGGCCGTTCGGAGTCGGAAAGTCGAGGGAAAGGCATTCTTATCGACTGATTGAGCTTGGCTTGAGGTAAGTGACTTGTCTAACCTTGTGTGGGAGAAATCCCCTTAGGATTTGGTACTGTTGTAACAATATGTGATATGTGAGTGCTGTGTACGTGAGGACGAGTGCGTTCACGGTCCAAACGTTGAAAATCCGGTCTTTTCTAAGTAGTATCCCGTTTATATCTTAAATGAGTTATTCCAGCATGTGTAGTCTTCATGTTTAGTCATATCTCACATGTCTACGTCTTTCATTTCTCAGTTGCTATTTGTAAAACATGCTTAGTTGAATTACCTGTTTTCTTTGATTCCGTATTTGCTCTCTAACTGTAGGATTTCCTTGCTTGTAACATCATTGTTGTATTATTTACGCAATGACTTTCGTAATTCCTGTTATGAGGATTGGTTGATTGTAGCACAAGGTTTCTACCATGCTGTTGTGAGATATTTACTTTTGGGACTACGAGGCGGCACCTCGGGAGTGCCCGTATCGCATATTTACTTTTGGGATTGCGAGGCGGTACCTCGGGAGCGTCCTGTTGCATATTTACTTTTGGACTACGTGAGCGCCCCTATTGATTTCCTACTTTTGTTGTGTTGTCTATTTTTGTTGTTGTTGTTCCTTAACTTGTAAGATGTTATTTTCCTTAGGCTTGGCACTTACTAGGTACTATTGTGGTGTACTCATACTACACTTCTGCATATGTTTCGTGTGCAGATCCAGGTACATCTTACCAGCCCCGATATCAGTAGAGTGTGTGCTGCTGTTTGGAGACTTCAAGGTATATCTGCCAGCGTCCGCAGACCTCGGAGTCCCCCTCTTTCTTTATTATGTTGTCTTTCTTTATTCTCTTAGACGTTGATGTATAAAGACATTCAGTTCTTTTCCTTAGAGCTTGTGGCCTTTGACTACCAGGTTTTGGGAGTTGTTTATACTCGAAGTTGTGGTTTTTACTTGTATATGCCGAGCGGAAACTTCAGTTATATATATATCTGTTGAAGTTTAGTCGTTATTTCAGTTATTCCGCAATTGTTAGGCTTACCTAGTCTTAGAGACTAGGTGCCGTCACGACATCTTACGGATGGAAATTTGGGTCGTGACACTTTGGCCCAATTACTCAAGCCCAATCCGAAAATTACCCAACCCAAACACCCACCTCTTTTCAACCATGGCAATCCAAGTGATCTCATTTGCACCAATCATAACATGCCACGTCACCCTCCCTCATCACTCACACAAGAAGCACAAACGAATGTGAGCGGTCTGTTACTCAGATCGACGACTCACATTGATTCCTTGATTTTCCTTTTAATATGCATGTCCTCTAGAGATCAAACCTGAACCATACAAATTCTTTTGATGTAATGGACACCAATTGTTCACTTAAATCATTTAAAAAAAACATAATTACCAAATAATCAGAGCCGTTGATCAATAGATCTACCAGCTCCCGTTCCATATCCCATTCTTAACCTAGAGACACCCCAAACCTTAGTTCATTTTTCCCAAATCAGCCGCCCTAGTTTCCCTTTTCTCTCTTCCGTCTCTCAAGCTCCATCAACCCTAATCAATCATAGACCTTGCACCAATTCGTTCAAAGTCACAAATCTGGTCTTCAAATCATCCCCTTTCCCCCTACATCCGCGTCTAGCCGATCTTTCCATTTTCACTGATTGAATATGAAATCCCCAAATCTGAAACCCTAGGCTTAGAGACAAAGTTTCAAATCGTGTAGTTCCTCTTATGTTCATTCAAATCGAACCATTCATGAAGATTTTCTCTAAACTCATCATCATTATTCATCGGCCAGAGGTCGAACGCAATGACCTATAGAAAATGGAGCTTTGACCGATGGAGTTTTGCGTTCAACAGTCGATTTCCCATACCAAGGTAATTACTCACTATTCTCCCTCTACGTTCTTTGATTTTACCTCTACTTTGTTATCATCACTGTCACACCTCCTTTTTTACATACCACCCCCGGAAGGATAGTGTATAAGGGAGTTTTTCCACTTTAAGTGGCATTATTCGAAATGGGATTATTTGTTTATCAGAGTCGCCACTTGGGATTATTTATTTGGGTGTCCCAAGTCACCGGTTTATTTTGAATCCCAAATCGAGGAAATTTTCGACTTTCCAAGTGAAATCTGCGAACCAGAAATTCTTGAGTAAGGAATTCTGTTAACCCGGGGGAAGGTGTTAGGCACCCCCGGATTCCGTGGTTCTAGCACGGTCGCATAAACTATCACAATTGGCCTATTATCTGATTTTAATACATGTTTCAATCTATAGTGCAATTTTAAAAATATTTACCACTTTTAATTAATTTTTAAGGAAACTAAACGTCGTTTAAAACGTGTCTTTGGACTGCGTCACATGAAATGCACCCGCAATCTAAAACACATTTTATTCAATGTTTTAGGATTTAGATTTGGATCACATGAAATGCACACCCGAGTTTAAGAAAGTAAAATTATTAAATAATGCGCCTAAAGCAACTAACGCATTGTTAACTTTGCGGGAGGCCATGAAAATTCGCTAAATGGCACGTCCCGAGTTCTAAGTATTTTAAAGGAAATAAAATGAGGGCCACACTTTTTAGATTTTATTTGGCGCAGCACGCTTCGACTAATCTATTAAAAGATTGCTAAATTTAGTTTTGAGGGCCATAACTATTTGTGTTATTCAATACGGCACGCCCCAACTAATTGAAGGGATCCAATTACCTAAACATTAAAAGAGATTGAATTCTACTTTTATACTTAAGTCTGAACTAATTAAGGGGGAAGCGTTCTAAAAAATGACATATTATTTGGCCGAAGAGAAATGCTTTAGGCCATCAATACCGTTCGGCAAGAAAAATAAAGGGGTAGGCCCAAAATATAGGATTGTATCAATCTATTCGTCAATATTCTCTGACTTGGGCCCAAGATGAGCCCAACTTGTTAAGGACACAAGACATGCCAAACGAGTCTGAGGGAGGGGACATGCTTTTGCTGGGCAACTTAGGCCCAAATTTCAGAATCCGAACGTTGGGTATAAAATCATTGAACTACAAACCCAATCAAGACTGACGAGAAATGCCATTGAATTAACAGATTGCTGCTGAATTTTAAGCATTCAAACACAAATTAGCTGGCCAATCAATCTGAAATTTAAACACCATTTCCAACTTAATATGCCCATGCACAACTAATTTTAAAGTCAGCAACATGCCATCTTTTCTCATGAATATTACACCACCTACTACTTAACAAACTTGAACTTTAAATAAGCGAACTATAGCAATATGGATAATCAGAACTATTACTAACCATGGCTAAAGCTATTACCCCTAATGATTATGCTTCAGAATATTATAATCCATCACCCCCTTTTGATTACTATATTCAACAAGGCAATTGCCAAACAAATAATAGATGAAATTTCTGGAGCTTACATTAGCCTCTTCAATACTCAAATATACAGCAAACAGTAGTTCCCATGTTCAAACAATTTTCATGTCCTTTTAACAACAGATCATCTAAATTGAAGTTGCTACTTGAAATTTCAGAATTCAAAGGGAATGGAAAAACAAAAACCAAACCAAAATACCACAATCAACTAGTTTCAAAGGTGCAGAAATATCATTTAATCAACTGCTCTATTACAAATTTCGGCTTGATCAAACAAACATCACGTTCATCCATTCTCATACATTAAGAGGTGTGGTGAATACCTGGAAATTGAAAGAGAAGCAGAAAGGGTGAAGAATCAGCAAAGCAGCAACAGAAAAAGAGCCCAGATCCAGTCAGTGAAACAGCAAAACCAGCTCAAACCCAAAAAATAAACCAGTTTCAAATGGACATTGATCTAGCAAACTTCAAACCAGGCTTTAATGACTCGAATTCAACCCATTTTTAACCCCAAGAAGACTCAGAAATTGTTCAGTAATGGAAAAAACTTCAAAAACCACAGAGAAATCTAATGGAACAGTATTTTTTACTAAACTTTCAGCCGCCTAGAGTTTTTCAGAGTTTTCAGTCCTTCCAATTCTGCCTTTAGCCTCAAGTAACAATGCCTTTATAGGCAAGTCACTAGGGCAGCCTTGCAGATTTCTTTTTACCCTTTTAGTCCTTTTTTAATTTTTGTGTTTAGCTTAAAAGTCCCTAAAATTTTGACTTGCTACCTAAGTTATACTATTCAAATCCTAAAATTCAAATTGGAACACCAATCTAGAAGGTTCTAGGGACTTCTATTTTCTGTTACTGCAAGATTCTTTAATTAGAACTACCCAATATACCCTTAATTAACCCTGAAATTACTTTAGTCCATTACTCAACCTTCAGCTCATGGGTCATGAGTCCAATGGATTCTAGTGGGTCAAAAAGACTTGAACTCACACTCAGGCCAAATCCAAACCTCCTGGAGTGGGGTCTAAACCAATTTCAAAACTCAACAACCAAGGAGACCCAAACCCAACTCAGGAACCCGGTGTAAATTCAAAAATTAACAATTAAGCTAATTAAATAACACGAACAGGCAGAAAAACTAATTGAATTGTTACACTAAGTGATTAAACATGTTATTAATAAAGCTGGATAGACCTAGAAAATTAGGGAACAATTTTAAAAGGGAAAAATAACATGAAAGAAAGATGAAGAGACTCACCGACTAGATTCAAACTTGAAACTGGCATTCTGATTTGGCCCCAAAACAACGCCAAACGTTTGTTCTTGGTGAAGAACAAACGAATGTCATTATTTTGTACCAAAACAAACAGAAAAGACCCGAAAAACTCTGAGGATGGCTTGCTTGCACGAATCCATATTTAGGCTCCTAGGTTCGTTTTTTATTTGAAACTCGAGGGGATACAGGGGTGTTTGGAGAATTATAACTGGGGATTTGGAATGAGGGAGAGACGGGGGTTCAAGGGTGTTAGTTTGGTGGTGTTTGGGTGGTGGTGCCGCCGGACACGGCGGAGGAATCCATGGCGGCGCTAGGGTTTTGTCGATTTGAGAGGCTTGAGTGGGGTTTGAAAGAAACTGATAATGGATTGGTGATGGGGAATGGGAGACTGTGCTATGGTATTGATTTGGTGGTGAATGGAGGCTCGCCGCCGCCGTAGGGCGATTTCCGGTGGCGGCTTGTGGTGGCAGGAGACGGAAGGGTGAGATACGAGGATGGTGAGTTTGGTCTTAGGTTTTTCTAAAATTTTCAGACATTTTTAATTAAAACTAAGATGGATCCACAGCCATTGGATCATGGGGGATGAAGGGTCTGGATCATTTTGTTATTTAGAGAACCTGAAACGACGTAGTAACACCCCTATACTACGTCGTTTCAATGGTCTGGGGACTGGGCACCTGGACCGGGTATTTTGGGGCGAAAATTGGGTTTTTGGGTTTTTGGCTTGGGCTGGTGAATTATATCTAATGTTGGCCCAATACTTAACAAGCCAATTTTCCTTCTTTTCTTTATTTTATTTTTTTTTCATTTAATTCCCTTTTTTTGTATATTTTCCTTTTTCCCTTTTTTTTTAAATATAAAAACCTGAAATAAAATACTAAGGACCTAATTAAACTAATTAACCCTAAATGATTATTACTACCATTAATTGAGACAAATTAACAGAAACTAACAAAATTCAAAGCTAAAAGTCAAATTTTTATGATTTTTGTATTTTTGTAAAACTCTAATTACTAATTAGTCTAAAAAAATGTAAAATGAAATCCTAAATGCAAATGCAATATTTTTGTATTTTTATGAATTATCTAAAGCTAAACATGCACACACAAATGAAAACACACACAAAATTACGCAATTAAATCCTAAAAATCAAATAATCTAAAGAGAAATCCTAAATCTAAGGAGTCTGTAGGAGTAATTCAAGCGAGGCAAAAATCACGTGCTCACAATCACTCGACTATCGTCATCTTCCACTATCTGATTTGAATCCTCTGGAACCCTAAGGCATTGAATGCACTATAAATAGAGCCTTCAATGCTCTCACCTAACACAAAACGCGAACACCACGACATAAAACAGATAGCATCTAAAAAAAGTTAGAGATCAAAAGCCTAAGTTTTCTTACTGTTCTTTTTTTCGTTTCATGAGTACTGTCGCTGATTCAAACTTGAGGTTCCTGGGTATTAAGCAACTGAGAGAGCTTTCGTTTGGTCTGCTGCCCTCAAGAAAAGGTCAGCACAGCCCTAATTTCTCTCTTTTTTTCATCTCCTGTGAATGCTATAAATATGTTAGTTGACTTTTGGGAAACATAGTTATTTATGGTGTTTGTGATTAGTATGATAGTTATTATGTTTTGTTAAGTCTAATGTCTCCTTGTGATTATCTGTCATGCCATTTCGAGTCTTTAAATTGATGATTTTCATTTCTCAGTTCTAATAGCCTGCGTTTAAGTTGTAGTGTATCTTGAATGATTGTGCATACTTGCCCAGGCCCCACTGTTTTTCACTGATGATTCTGCAGTAACTTTTACCCTTATATGTTACTACTTTGTATTATGTTAGTCCGGTGGTTAAGATAAATATTTGATAATCAATAATGAGATGAATCTAGAAGTGTTCAAGTTTATATCATCTGCCCTTTAACTTAAACATGAAGCTCTGAGTGTTTATATGTTTCTCTTTTCTATACTTATGTCTGTTAAACTGTGGAGACCATTTCTGGTTTGTCATTATGACATTTTCATGATCTCATCTAGTTAAAGTCGCATCTGGTGACCTGGTTTTATTTTAATTGAAATGTCTTCCTTTCTTGAATTTTTACTATACATTATGTTGAGGTTAAACTATCTTCCTCTCCATAGAACAAGTCATGCTCCAGTTTGTTATGAGTGACTGATAATTTTTGTTGAGCTAAACTTGGTTGTTTCTTGATTAGTTAACATTTTCAGTTGCATATTCAATTCAAGGCTTACTTAGTATAGTACCTCCCTATCTCTAATCCTTTTAAGTTATCATTCGTCTTTGAAAAGTTTACATGCATCAATCATTAAGTTATCTTCCATAAAAATGGGACTTAGTTATTCTGTATTAATCAAGTGATAACTTTTGAAAGCTGAGGCATGACTACTTCATATATAGATACTAAACTAGACCTATGCCTAAGTTAAACTTTGTTTTAACACAGTGCTTCCCTTTATCTGTAACTCTCTCTCTTCATGACATGTTTAACTTGATCTTGAATGTGCAAAGCTTCCCTGTCTATATGAAGTTATTACTTCACTTGAAGTGTTCATGTAACTAACTAGGTATTGCATGTTCCTGTTTGATTCCTGATTTCATGTCTTCTCCAAAACCACCCTAGTCCTTTCCTTACTATTAATTTAAAACCAAATATGATCCTTATATCTTATAAGGACCTTTGCTGATGCTATTTGAACATGATGATTTGTTTGAAGCTAACACTATTAGGAGTATGACTCTGTTGAAGTCTTTAGGGATTCCATGTTTTAACCTGTAAACTTGCAGACCTATTGAGAGATTTGATCTTGTCCTCGATATCTTTGATAACCTCTGTATATGGTTAGTCATGACTATGTTGTCTGAATCTCCATTGATGACTTTTAAAGTGTTAAAGTAGTATTACCAACCTATGTATATGCTAGAAGCAAATCAATCAGTGCACATTGGGTTTGCCAGAAATAAGAACATCTGTAATTGTTGAATTGTTACATATATAACCCTATATAGCTTGCCTTTCCTTAGAATGTGTTCATCTCTAATGTTCATACCTTTACATCATGCTTATGATGTTTCTGCTCCTCACCTATGTGTGTTTGAAAGTCTGACATTTAGATTCACTTACTATATGTTTTGTTTGGTATCTAATGTAGACTATAGTTTCTTATGTTAGGAGGGACAATATATTTTTGTGGTAAGTAATGCTATAGGATTCAGTTTACATTGTAAGGGCCTCATTGGCATTTAAACCTGTAAGGAAAATATATTGTTAGTATTTAAGGGTATTTAGGAGTGGAGATTAACTCTAGGTTGGGCTGCCCTCTCCGGCACAAGCATTGCCCTGGGCTTGACTCCCTTGAAAACTTTGAAGTGTCGGGGGATTCAAAGGGAGTATCGACCTTGAGTAGAACTTCCTCCTTAGCCCTTCATTCACTAACATATTTAGTTCCTTAGGTATTTAATGTCCAATGATGAAGAAAGGTTTGCAATGTAAATTATTTGCCGAGTAGAGCTAACACATTAATATAATTTTCCACAGTATTTGAGTTATTGATTATTTTCTTGTTCCAATTGTTTGTCCGTATACATTTCATACATGTTTTGAATATGTTGAGAATGTGGGTATACTTCTAATGACCTTTTTCCTTTTTGGGCATGTATACACTTCGTCCTGATGAGTTTCTAAGGAAACTCGGGCCCAAACCACCCTTGTTGCATTTTCTGGAGGATCCAATTAGTCATAGCCGCGCTTTTCAATTGCTGGGTCTACATTATTGAGGCCCAACCATCAGAGTCCAGTCTCCTCTCCCTTATTTCTTTCGTTACTATGCATTGCTTCCATAGCCTATTTTACTGCTTCATTACTTCCACTTACTGTCTTCATCATTTTACGATATTTCATTATCATCTATTTAACACTCATATATTAGATTATTTGCTTTACCTTCATGCTTTCATACCAACTGAAATATAGGCAAACCTTAACTAATGTAGGATTTAAAGAAAATTAGTTGTTCACTCACCTCTCTTAAAGATTTTTCAAGCTCAGGCTCTAGTCGAAAACAGCAGCTCGTTTTCATAGGAAATCAGGAAAGAATCGCTAGTATTTTACTAATATGGAATGAAACCAGATTTCCTCATAAAAACGGTAAGGTACTTCCACCCAAATGAGTTTTCCAAGATTGCTCTTCTTCAGACTTTTTAAACCAAGGTACATTTAGAATCACTTTCTTACAAAGATCTTTTAGAATTATACAAACATCTATTTTCTAAATTAATTAC
Source organism: Nicotiana attenuata (assembly GCF_001879085.1). Taxonomy (NCBI): domain Eukaryota; kingdom Viridiplantae; phylum Streptophyta; class Magnoliopsida; order Solanales; family Solanaceae; genus Nicotiana; species Nicotiana attenuata. The sequence continues at coordinate 163,205 of NW_017670934.1, forward strand.
TTCCATGATTTAATAATTACAAGCCTTAAAATATGGACTACTTTATGAACTCTTTTTACCTTCTATAAACTCACATCCCTCCTAAGTCTTACATATACACTCCCTTTAATACATAATAAGCCATGCCTTAGTAGTAATTAAGCATAGTATAACTAACTGGCTCCTAAAAATTAATCTAAGTCCTATGGAGCTACCTCAGGTAGATTTTAAGGGGTGCCTAACATCACCGGTTTGCAGATCTATATGGAATATGACTTAGTAATTAAATAGGTACCCTAGTATACCTTTTAATATTAGGTGGCGACTCTCTTTCATCAACAACAGAGAAACCACAAATTGAATCCTTTCTTGACTAGTGCAAAATAGGGTGTAATACAAACTACTACCTGAGTTCGATAATTGATAGCTCAACCAAATCCCACGAGCACAGAATACCGAGGCAGATAGCCTCACTAAACTAGCTGCAGCCACCAAAAGCATCACAACCGGAGACAAAAACGTGGTCCATCTCCTCAACTCATCACTAGACCAAGTCGAGGTAAGAACTATAAACTTAACTTGGGACTGGCGCAATCATATTGCCACATACTTGCAGGACGGCACACTCCTGGAGATAAAAAAAGGCAAAGAAACTAAGAATGCAAGCGGCCAGATACAGTATCCTCCACAAGGACCTGTATAAGAGAACTTCGGTGGCCCTTTAGCGAAGTGCTTGGGCCAAAACCAAACTCGGCCCGTCCTTGAAGAAGTCCACGAAGGCCATTGCGGGGCTCACTCTGGCAACCGGGCACTGGTCAGATGCCTCATACAGGCAGGATATTACTGGCCCACCATGAAAAAGGAGGCTGTAGACTTCGTAAAAGATGCGAACAGTGCCAAACGCATGCCCCAATTATTCACCAAGCATGCGAAACATCTCCACTCAGTCACCTCACCTTGGCTATTCATCAAATGAGGAATGGATTTCGTGGGCCCCCTCCCAGCAGAGCGAGGTAACGGAATTCCTTTTGGTTTTAATCAACTATTTCTCTAAGTGGGTGGAAGCAGGAGCATTCGCCCAAATACAAGAACAAGAGGTAACCTTTATATGGAGAAACATCATATGCCGGTTCATCCTTCCCAAAGAAATTAGCTGCGACAACGAGCCCCAGTTCACAAGAAAGAAAACCGCCTAGTTCTTTGAAAAATGGCATATCAAGAGGATACTCTCGACCCTGTATCACCTCGCAGGTAACAGACAAGCATATTCCTCCAACAAGTTGATACTAAATATCATCAAGAAAAAGCTCGAAGACGCCAAGGGACCGTGGCCGGAAATACTACTAGACGTATTATGGGCCTACCGAACCACCCTGAAAATAGGCACAAGGGAGACACCATACTCTTTGGTGTATGGGACCGAGGCAGTAATACCGATCGAGGTCGGAGAACCCAGCCTAAGGTACTCCCACGAGAGCGTTACGAGTAACGAGGAGAGCATGAGGCAGAAACTTGACGAAGTCGAGGAACGAAGATATATGGCCTACATAAGAATGGTCGCCCAAAAACAACAAGTAGAACGCTATTACAACAATAAAGCGAAGGTCAGGCCACTCAAAGTCGGGGACTATATACTGAAAGCTAAAACTCAAGCGAGCAAAGACCCTAGGGAAGGCAAGCTGGGAACAAATTGGAATGGTCCGTATAAAATAACAACCGAAGAAAACAAGGGTTCGTTCCACTTAGATACAATGGAAGGAAAGCTACTACCAAACAATTAGAATATTAGCTACCTCAAATGCTTCAACTTCTGAGAGAAAAAGCGTCCCCTAAGCCGCACTCTTTTTTCCCTCACTTGAGTTTTGTCCCATTTGGGTTTTCTCAAGGAGGTTTTTAACGAGGCGGCGACGGGAAGGCTTCGAGTCGAAGTACGCGAAGGTAGGGCCGTGGTTAATATTTCATTGCTCGACCTCTCAATACTCTCTAGATCGACCAATGAAGGCACTAGATAGACTGGGACAGGCACTGGAACGCCAGCCAACACCCAAAAATTTGTAAATTTCTCCAAGTATGTAACCAAAGAAACAATGTCAAGGCAATTAACTTTACGCTTATCAGCACATCTTCCTCACATTTAGGTTATGTTCGACCCTTCTCGAACAAACACCTACCGGCCCTCGACCGCAATTTAATGAAAGGTTATGTTCAACCCTGCACGAACAAATACCTACCGGCCCTCGACCGCAATACCGGCCCCCAGCCGCAATTTAATGAAAGGTTATGTTCTACCCTACTCGAACAAACACCTACCGCCCATCGGCCGCAATTTAATGAAAGTTTATGTTCGTCACTGCTCGAACAAACACCTACCGGCCCTTTACCGCAATTTAATAAAAGGTTATGTTCGACCCTGCTCGAACAAACACCTACCGGCCCTTGTCCATAATTTAATGAAAGGTTATTTTCGACCCTTCTCAAACAAACACCTACCAGCCCTCGACCGCAATTTAATAAAGGATCACGATCGATTACGATCAAGCAAACTCCTATCGGCCCTCAGCCGCACCTCAACACAAAAGATAGCAAAAGGAAAAATGCGTAATCGGCTCCAATGCCACGGCCAGCTAAAAGACAACACCACCGAAGGAAAGAGCGAAACAGGCGAACAATAGAAGCAATATAATTCAAGTACAGAAAGTAAAGTCACAGAAAAGGAAGGTGATGCAGAAAACAACTTTGGCATTTCATACTTAAACATTTTACAACGACTCACGAAGACGCCAACAAATACCCAAAAGGTTACAAGGCAAAAATAAAACTATTGGCCACCACCATCACGACCCTCAACATCCCCAGTAATTTGATCCTCAACAGTGTCACCCCTTTGACCATAAACACCTTCGCCATCGCCACATTCGCCCTCAGTATATGCGGTGTCATACTAGGCCTTCTCCTCGAGCTGGTCTACATCCACGTCCCCATCATCATCACCAGCCTCAAGCGTAGCGGGATCATACCCACAAGCGACTCGAGCTTCGCCAGCCTTAACACGAACATCTTCGAGGGCTTCCTCAGCAATGGATCCCGCCTTATGCAAATCTTGGGACACATCCAACTGAGCCTCGGTGTGAATCCATTCCTCATATAATTCCCGAGGAACGTTGGGAAAATCTGAAGTATGAGAAGAAGATGGATGCACAAGCAGTTGGGCCTTCTCAGCTTCCAAAGCGATCACTCGGCCATGGAGGATGGAGTTATCCTTTTCCATCTCTCCAATCCTCTCCTCTAGTCAATCTTCTTTAACCTTCGCCGTGGACTGCTCAATCTCCCACGCAGCCTGGATGGTCCTATTTGCCAATTCAAGCATCTCTGATTTCCTCTGAGCCTCCAAATGGGAAGATTCCGCCTTCTTGAGCTCACTGTGCTTCTCGGAGACTTCACTATTAAGGGCCTCCGACTGAAGCCGACATTCTTCTAGTCGCCCACGCAACTCGACCACTTGTTCTTGAAGGTCACTGCATTGGGCCTCCATGCCCATACTGACTTCAAGCTCCTTTTCCCTACTCCTCAACGTCCCCTCAAGGATGCTACACTTCTCTATGGCTTTCACCAGCTCATCATCCTTTTCCTTCAACTCATTTCGAAGGGCCTGCATGTCTCCACCTTCACCAAGTCGCCTGCCGTACTTGCTGCGATACTAGAAGTATTTGTTCTTTAACCTCACAAATATTTCCTTACGTCTCTTATTCCTCTGGGCACTCTCGATCTCCGAAATCACCATCTACAATCAGAAAAAGAAAGGTAGCTGCTCAGAAGCGAAAACGCCCCGAAAAACAAAAGACAAAAAGAGGAGAAGGACAAAACACCAACGACCCACTCTAAGGCCAAGACCGGCAATGCTCCTTGATAAAGTCACGTCATCCAACTCTTTGAGGGTCTTACCCTCTATCAACAAAGGGGGCCGAGGCCAGGGACTACGTCCTCTGTATTCTTCAGCAAATCACGATCCATAAGTGTCACAACCTAATTCCATTATAGGCTGCGATGGCGCCCAATACCGTTGTTAGGCAAGTCAACACTGATCAAACTAGTGGTTTCCCGTTTTTAAATAAATTATTAAGTGGATAAAATTTCCTCATTTGTAAAATTTTTTAGAAATTTACAAATGTAACATAAACCACGGAAGCAATGAGTACAAATCGTAGTCATGTAAACAAATCCAAAATCATAAGTCTACTAGTGTGTATGCCAAGACTTGGTGTCACAAGTATGTGGGCACTCTAGTAGAATATACCAAAGAACACTAGTCTACTGTCTGAAAGGAAATAGACGGAAAAATATAACACAAAGAAGACTCCAGCTGCCGCAAAACAGTTCAGAAGGCAGCTCACCGTGAAGTCTCGAGATGGGGATCAAATCTGCGCTCCGGACTGGTGACCAGATGCACTTGTCTCAAATCCTATACAATTAAGTACAGAAGTGTAGCGTGACTACATAAAAATATGTACCCAGTAAGTATCTAGTCTAACCTCGAAGAAGTAGTGACAAGAGCTCGACTCCGACACTTACTAAGGGCCAACAATATGATAATATGAAATTCTTATTAAGCATGGTATATAGAGATAACAATAAAACTCAGAACAAGAAATAACGTAACAACCCAAGTCACTTTCTTCTTTAAAAACAAACGATCCCTCAAATAATGAATTTATACCAATTATAAAAGGGACTTCCAATTCTATTATCACGCACGAATTCTGCCGAGGATGTTCGGCCCGATCAAACATAAATGTGAACTGTGCATTGCCGAGGGTCGAATGGCGCGAACCGTAGATGTATCTATTAATATTGCCGAGGCGAACGGCCCGCTCCCTTGAGAGTAGTGGAGAGAATTACCCCGCTCACGGAATGTACTTGCGGCGCGGTCAAATATAAATTTATCAATAAATCATAACCCTTTCTTGATCTTTTTCAAAATAAAGACAATTCAACTTGAAGCTTTTGAATTCTTAAAAATCCTCAACTTAGTTCCATTTGATACAATTAAGAAATATAATCAAATAATGGTGTCCACAAAGCATGCTGTAAGCCTAAATCTACCCGGACATAATAGGAATAGTTGCTACGTATGGACTCTCGTCACTTCATACGTATGTAGCCCCCACAATTAATAGGCAAAATACAAAGTTTACCCATCAACCTTGTAGCGAAATCCCTGTTACACACCTCACTTTCATGGGAAACCTTTTGCACACTCAACCTTTCAAAAGTGTGTCTAAGACACACCACTTTTGACCAGATAGCACTTGCGTGTTTACACACAAAAAAGCGCGTGAAACCCGTAAAAAAACCTATTTTTTGTCTCCCCTCCGCACAGGAACCCCCTCCCCTCCCTCTGGTCTTCTTCCTCACCACCCTCCCCCTCATTTTCTTCCACCAAAAAGAGTTTTTAAAAGAAAATATCGATTTTAGATCCAAAATTGAGCGGATTTTGTTGGTTTATTGTCCAAATATTGTGAAAATTATTTATTTGTGATAGATTTAAAAGCCTTAACATTAGTATTGAAGGTTTGGTGAAAAAATCTAGAATCCACCATTGTTGGGGTATCGAAAAAAGCTTGAAAATTCAATTGGGTCTTGTTGATTATTGGGTTATTGAACTCAATTTATTGCTCAATTATTTTTGGCTAGTTGTTTAGATAGTGTAGTTGAATTTTGGTATAGTTGGAGACTTTCTCACAAACAACCATGGTGGTAGCAACAATGGTGCTTAAGATAGAAAATGGAAAGATGAAGAAGATGGATTTTAATTTTAATTTCTCATATTTTTTTCCTTTTTAAAGTCAATGACACGTGTCACGACCCTGTTAGGGCGTGAATTTAACGTTATCTGAAAAATTGGTCAAGCACAAAAGTGGTGTGTCTTAGACACACTTTTGAAAGGTTGAGTGTGTAAAAGGTTTCTCGTGAAAGAGAGGTGTGTAACAGGGATTTTGCTGCAAGGTTGATGGGTAAACTATGTATTTTGTCCAATTAATAACACATATTAATTTAGTTCACCTATGGGGTAAATTCCCTCTTACAAGGTTAGAAAAGAGACTTACCTCGTCTCAAAGCCTACTTCCCAATTCAAGAATGCGCTCAAACCTCCAAATTTGATGCCAAACGACTCGAAACTAGTCAAACATTACATAAGTTAATCAATCTATGCTCAAAAGTTCATATCTCCACTATTAAAGTGATTTCCCAACCCAAAATTCAAGATTCTTAAAATTTATCCCCGGGCCCACATGCTCGGATTCTAGAAATTGTCGAAGAAAGTTGTTACCCGTAACCTTAGGAACATATGTATATGATTTTCACTAAGTTTCATTACCATTTTTGTGGTAAAATATCATTTTTATTAAACCCTAGGTTTTTCATCTAAACCCATGATTTCTACCAACTTTCATGTTGAAATCTACCCATAATCTAGGTATTATACTCACATTAACTAGAAGTTACTTGCCTCACAAAGCTAGGTCAAAGTCCCCTCCTTAAAAGCTCTCAAATCACCCAACAATGAAAGAAAATGAGTCAAAATAGCCTAAGTCCCGTTTTGAATGAACCCCCACTGCCCAACGACTTCCGCACCTGCGGTGTATTGGCCGCATCTGTGGTTCCGCACCTGCGGAAAGACCTTCGTAGGTGCGCCTTTTCCTCACCTGGCCGGGTTCCGCATCTGCGGACACAAAGGGCCGCATCTGCGAGCCCTTTCCGCTCCTGCGACCACAGTGCTCACACTTGCGGTCTCGCAGGTGCGTAAATTCCTCCGCACCTGCGATGCCTGGGCTTCCTTCGCATTTCCGCTTCTGCGGCTCATGGCTCGCACCTGCGGCTGGCCAAGCGCAGGTGCGGTTAGGACAGAGCTGGAGCTTCAGTAGCTGCTCCCAACTTCTAACTTAGTCAGATCCTCGTCCGATCAAAGTCATAAAGCGGACTCGCTCGAACTCTCGGAATGTACGAAACAACATTAAAACTAAGAATCGCACCCTAAAACTAATTGATTCAAACTTATAACTTCAATTTCTTCTATTCGCTCAAAATGCCCGAAACACACTTAGACTACTCGGATTGATACCAAGTTTTGTGTGCAAGTCTTAAGTGACATTACAAAACTATTCCCAATCTCGAATTTCCATTTGGACCTCGATATCACCAAAACCCGCTCCAAACCAAATTTAAAGAACTTCTAAAACCTTCAAGAATCAACTTTCACTATTAGACGCCAAAATGCTCCCGGGTCATCCAAAACCTGATCCGAACATACGCCCAAGCCCGAAATCATCATACGAACCAACCGTCAAATCCCGATTCTGAGGTCGTTTACTCCAAATGTTGACCGAAGTCAAACTTGGCCTTTTGAGCCAACCTTAAGGAACCAAGTGTTCCGATTTCAGCCCAAACCCTTCCGAACCCCGAACTAACCATCCCCACAAGTCATAAAACAGTAAAATCACGTACGTGAAGTCGTATTTAGGGGACGGGGTTCTAGAAAGCAAAATGACCGATCGTGTCGTTTCATTCTCTACCTCTAAACAAACGTTCGTCTTCGAACGGGTTTAGATTCATACCTGAAGTGTTCAATAAGTGTGGATATCTGCTTGCTTCGCATATCCTCCTCGGACTCCCACGTCGCCTCCTCGACTGGTTGGCCCCTCCACTGAACCTTTGCAGCAGAAATCCTCTTGGACCTCAACTGGCGATCCTGTCTAGCAACAATGCCAACTGGCTCCTCCTCATAACCCATGCTCCCATCTAACTCTATAGTGCTGAAGTCTAATACATGTGACAAGTCGGCGTGATACCTCCGGAGCATAGACACATGAAAAACCGGATGAACCCCTGATAGGTTGGGAGGAAAAGCAAGCTCATAAGCAACCTCCCCAACCCGCCTCAACACCTCAAATGGGCCTATAAACCTTGGGCTCTGCATACCCTTCTTCCCTAATCTCATAATACCCTTCATCGGGGAGACTTTCAAGAGAACCTTCTCGCCTACCATAAATGATACATCACGCGCCTTCTGATCTGGCGTAACTCTTCTGTCTGGACTATGCTGTGCGAAGTTGCTCCTGAATCAACTTTACCTATTCCAAGGCATCCTTCACCGAATCAGCACCATATAACTTAGCCTCCCCGGGCTGAAAGCACCCGATAGGGGAACGATATCGCCAACCATATAAAGCCTCAAATGGAGCCATCTCGATGCTATACTGATTCTACTATCCCCCAAAGTCAACCACACATGCTCTGAGCATGTCCTCATGAATATGAAGTGTCCGTTATGACTGCCCATCGGTCTGCGCGTGAAACGCAGTGCTGAGCTCTACACGGGTCCCCAACTCACTCTGTACGGCTCTTCTGAAATGCGAAGTGAACTGAGGGCCTCTATCTGATATGATGGAAACAGGCACCCCGTGCAACCGAACTATTTCACGAATATAAATCTGGGCCAACCTCTTTGAAGTATAAGTAGTTGCAACTGGAATGAAGTGTGCTAACTTGGTCAACTTGTCAACAATGACCAAACTGCATGGAACTTCTGCAAGGTCTGAGGCAACCCAAGTACAAAGTCCAAAGAAACGCATTCCCATTTCCACTATGGTATAGTCATCTGCTGACTAAGCCGCGCCTCTAATGCTCATACTTAACCTGATGCCAATTTAGGCACCTAGCTACATACTCAACTATGTCTTTCTTCATCCGCCGCCACCTATAATGCTGTCTCAGGTCCCGATACATCTTTGTAGCACCTGGATGAATGGAATACCGAGAACTGTGTGCCTCCTCTAGAATCCTCTCCCTTAAGCCATCGACATTAGGGACACATAGACAACCCTGGAGTCGTAGAACACCATCCTCTCCAATAGAAACCTCCTTGGCACCACCCTGTAGTACCGTCTCTCTGAGAACTGCCAAGTGTGGATCATCAAAATGCCGAGCCTTGATCTGCTCCAACAGTGAAGACTGGGCAACAACACATGCAAGAACTCGGCTGGGCTCTGAAATATCCAACCTCACAAGTCTGTTAGCCAATGGCTGAATGTCCAAGGCTAGTGGCATCTCCTCTGCTGAAATGAATACCAAGCTACCCATATGTCACGCCCCAAACCGAGGGACATGACCGGCGCCCGACCGGGTAGCCCCAGTCAAGCGGACCTGGGTGCCTTTCCTAACCCACGTGTTACCCCATGTTTTCCTTACTCAATATTCCAAGAATTAGCCATATAAATAATTAAGAACACCCTTTTGCGAAGCATATATACGTACATAATAGTTAATGAAATTACCAATTCATTTCCCAACATATGAAACATGGATTTACATAAGTTCGTAACCCACACCTACTATCTACGGAGCCTCTAAAGGTACAACAGGATAATACAGTATTTGCCGGTAACAAGGCTCCGGCTATACCTTACATAAAAAACAAAATAAAACTCCGGAAACAAAGCGGCCTGAGCCACGCAGGGCCCCGAGAGGAAAGGGGCTCACCAAAACAGCTGATGGAGGACGAAGGGGAGCTACGATCGGTGGACTGGAGTACCTGCTATGGATCCACCTACAATCATAACACGAATATAGCGCCCCCGNAAGCAGATTAACTGGCCTAGTTTCATTGTCAAGCTGCTGGATAGAGTGATAAATGGCTCCAAGGCCCATGCCACTCCTTATGGGTTTATACTGACAACTGTCTTGGCCAAGTTAGATGTGCCATTGAAGAAGTGGGAGATGGCCTCCAGCAAAGAGCACTTTGGGATCAAAACTCTGCAAGCTTGTGATTATCTGCTAAGTGTAACCCCAGTTGAACCTGGTTCATCCGTGAAGACTCCTGTGAACAGCAAAGTTAGGGCATTGGTTCTAGAATGTGGAACAAAAGATGCAGAAATTGTTAGGCTCCAGGCTCGCATTGCTGAACTGGAAAGTGAAAGAAATGGCCTCAAAGATGAGCTAGCAAAGGAAAAAGAAAAGAGTGAAGGGATGCTCCAAACAATGCTTCTACTTCAATCCCAACCCTCTAGTTCCTCAAAGCCCTAGAACCAGTTTAGTAACTCCTTCAGTGACCCAGATTCGGGACTTTTCTCTGTTTTTTTGCTCATGATTGGATGTTTGTTTTTCTTTTTGTGGTCTGTTTTGTAGAAACATCTCCTAATCAATGACAATGTGCTTTGTTTTCTCTTGTTCTATGAAACTTCTAATCTTAATAGTTAAATTTCTGTGAAGCTGATTATTGATTAACTAAATCATGTTTTCACTTGCAGTTGCCCAGTGGCCATGAGTAATAATTAACATCTGGGATTCTAATAAAATGCAACTTTTCGATGATGCCAAAAGGGGGAAGAGATATTGTGCTTTACTTTGTATTCTGAAAAATGTGATGTTTATAACCTGATTAAACCTGGTCCTTAATGATAAGTTAAATTAAAGTGTGCAAATTAAGCTGAGTTCCACAGGGTCTCTGATCAATAAAAGCACAGAGTTTGTCATCATCAAAAAGGGGGAATTTGTTGGCCTAAGTTCAGATGAAGTTTTGAAGATTGACAAAATGAACTCATTCATGAACCAGGTCCATCATGTGAGACACAGTGTTGATATGCTTGCATATGTGACATACGCGTGAAGAAGATAAGTCTCAAGGATCAGCAACAATATCTTCTGAATTGATCGAAAAGATTGCATACAGGATAATGAGTTGAAGTCTCCTTATGAAAAGAGAATTATATCCGGATCAAGGATATGGATTAGGAGTTAGAGTTTTTCTTGGACTCGAATTGTCAAAGGATCCACAATTCGAGTTCTTATCAAACTCTGATTACTAACTCTATAAAAATAACGATTGTTCTCTTTTACAGGCGGTTGCACAAAAACGGAGAAGTTAAACGTGAATTGGGAGCAAAATAGCAAGGCTTTTTGCAAGCAGTTCGTGTGTGATTCAAGTGTGCAAACCAGAAGCTACATGAACCAGATTGAAGAACCAGCTCCATAAAGAGTTTTATGTGTCTTTCTTTATTTCTAGTTCAATTGTAGTAGGCGTTTTTATACTGTACCTTTCAGCTTTATCTAGAAGCAATTGTAATAGGTATATTGAGTATTCAAGTTAGAGTTAACTTGAAAGTATCGCAACAGTTGAGGCTGTGTGCTACACTGGGATTAGAGTTAATCCTTAGGTTTACAAAGAGTTTTGTAAATGCAGTTTTTGGCTCAGTGATTTTAGTGGAGTTTGGGAAAATCCTACTGAGTAGTAGGTCGTGGTTTTTTCACCTTTTGAGCCAGGTGTTTTCTACGTAAAAATCTCTGTGCACTTTACTTTCAGCATTTATTATTCCGCAAACTGCTGTAGTTGGAACACTTAGAAGAACCAGGTTCTTCTAATGTGAAAATTAGGTACCACACAAATCACCCCCCTTCTTGTGTGGTATTGACGTTTATAACATCACATATATACGTACATAATAGTTAATGAAATTACCAATTCATTGCCCAACATATGAAACATGGATTTACATAAGTTCGTAACCCACACCTACTATCTACGGAGCCTCTAAAGGTACAACAGGATAATACAGTATTTGCCGGTAACAAGGCCCCGGCTATACCTTACACAAAAATCAAAATAAAACTCCGGAAAAAAAGTGGCCTGAGCCACGCAGGTTCCCGAGAGGAAAGGGGCTCACCAAAACAGCTGATGGAGGACGAAGGAGAGCTACGATCGGTGGACTGGAGTACCTGCTATGGATCCACCTACAATCATAACACGAATGTAGCGCCCCCGGCAAAAGGGACGTCAGTACACTTGAACTGTACTGGTATGTATGAACAAACTTTGCTCCAAGTAAACTCAAACCATAAACAAGTAAGTAACAGTAATAGAAACAACAATCAAATCCACAAGGAAGGAACAATCAAAACAAACAAGTTTACAATCTCTCCTGTTTCCCTTTCCACACTGCCACATCAATAATTTCACAATTTGTTCATATTTTCATTTCCATAGTGATTTCGATCACTTTCCACCCTTATTACCTCGGCCACCCTTATTACCTCGGCCACCCTTATCACCACAACCCACACCTTATTACTTCGCGTTGCAACGCGCAACCCGATCCCACCGAGCAATCACAATTCACAAACAATACCACAGCAATAACAATTTACATAAACAAGGATATCAACAACAAATCTCAAGGTCAACAACATCAAATCCCAATAACAACAGCGACAAATCTCAAGGAATACCAGCACGATACACAAGGGATTTCTTTAACCACCAATGCCATTTCCTTCTTATTCAATAGCCCAATGCACAATTTAGATCACAACGGTAGTTTCCCACAACCAGCCACATATAATGTTACCACATTTGTTTCAATTGCATCGATTACAATTCCTTTTCATTATTGGTTCCACAGCTTTTACCACATATCACATTCACAATCATAACTTCGTTTATTGCCAACTACTTGCATCATCTTATCAGAAGACTTAACCAACAACATTCAAGGCACATAAATCTCATGAATTCACAATTAGTTCGCATAGGTAAACACGTATTACTAGCAAGAGTTTAACTTCACAAATAACCCACGTAGATAACACATACCAAATATTGAACACCAAGCAAGGTGATTTTACAAAGATCAAAGTTAGCCATACATAACTGGAGCCGAATTCCCTTTAACTCCTATTTTCAATTCACCAAATAGTCTAGCAACGTCAATCTAGTACACAAGTTAACACATCTGACTTAGAAATTGGAGTTCACCATTGCTACTCAAACTTATTTGGGTTATCAACCCCTTTCTTGTACAATCCTTTACTCCTACCCAATCCCTCTTACTAAATTTTAGGTTTTAAAAAAAAGGCATGCATGTATGATTTCAACCATTATTTTCAAGAATCAATGCATGAGACCCCCCCCCCCCTTAGTTTAAACCTGAAACTTAATGAAAAGGGTTAGGGATTTTACCTGCAAGAATGGGGATGAAGACACACACTTTGAAATTTCCCGACCCGGATAGTTTTGGAGAATCAAATTGATGGAGATGACTTTCTCTCTCAAGAACCCACGCTTCCTCTCTCTCTTATTTTGTTCAGAAACTTGTTAAAAATGAGGGGGTTGGGGTGTTTTATTAAAAAGGGGTTGGGTATAAGCTTTTAGAAAAAATTGGGGCCGAGTCAGGTCTGTGGTCGCATTGTGCGATCGCAGACACGAAATGCGGTCCGCATAATGGACCGCAAAAAGTGTCCCCAAAACCTGATCCCACTGTTCGAGTATGCGGCGGAAATGCGATCCGCATATCAATTATGCGGTCGCATAATGGACCGCATTTTTACCTCAATTTTGACTGACACACTGCCTTATTCTACGGTGGAAATGCGATCCGCATATTGGTTATGAGGTCGCATAATGGACCGCATCTTGACCTCAATTTTAACCAAACCACTGTTTCACTATGTAGTCGGAATGCGGTCCGCATAGTAGATCTGCGACCGCATTCTGGGCTGCAGAATGGCATTTTTCTGGAAAAATTAATTCTTTTGATTTTTAAAAGCTTAGATCAATACCAAGGGTCCGAACCGCGGCTCGCAATCTCGCCGTGAAGAATTCTACACATTCCTAACACATATTCGGAGTCGACACCACAAGTTATTAGGTTTTGAGCCAAAAATTTTACGGGGACTTACACCATACTCTCTACCTTTCTGCTCAAGACATTTGCGACTACATTCGCGTTGCCCGGATGATAAAGAATAGTGATGTCATAATCCTTCAGCAACTCAAGCCATCTGCGCTGCCTCAAATTGAGATCCCTTTGCTTGAACAAATGTTGCAGGCTGGGATGATCCATGTAAAACTCACATGACACCCCATAATGATAATAACTCCAGATCTTAAGAGCGTGAACACTCGCGGCTAACTCTAGATCATGCATAGGGTAGTTCTTCTCATGAATCTTCAGCTAACGTGAAGCATATGCAATAGCTCGCCCCTCTTGCATCAATACACAACCCAAGCCAATGCGTGAAGAATCACAATACACAGTATACATTCCCGACCCGGAAGGCAACACTAGAACGGGTGCCGTAGTCAAAGCTGTCTTGAGCTTTTGAAAGCTCGCCTCAAATTCATCGGACCAACGGAACGGAGCACCCTTCTGGTTCAATCTAGTCAAAGGTGCTGCAATGGATGAGAAGCCCTCCACAAATCGACAATAATAACCTGCTAGCCCCAGGAAACTCCTAATTTCGGTCGTCAAAGTAGGACGAGGCCAACTCTGAACTGCCTCAATCTTCTTGGGATCCACCTTAATACCCTCGCCTGATACAACATGCCCCAAGAATGCCACATAATCTAACCAAAATACATATTTGGAGAACTTAGCATATAGCTTCTGTTCCCTCAAGGTCTGATGCACCACTCTCAAATGTTGTTCCTGCTCCCCTAGGCTATGTGAGTAGATAATGATGTCATCAATGAAGATAATGACAAACGAATCAATATAAGGCCTGAACACCCTGTTCATCAAATCCATAAACGTCACTAGGGCATTGGTCAAGCCGAAGGACATCACTAGAAACTTATAATGACAATATCTAGTATGGAAAGCAGTCTTTGGAACATCTGAGTCCCGAATCTTCAACTGATGATATCCTGACCTCAAGTAAATCTTAGAGAACACCCTAGTACCCTGCAACTGGTCAAACAAATAATCGATACGCAGCAACGGGTACTTGTTATTGATGGTAATATTTTTCAACTGGCGGTAATCAATGCACATCCGCATAGTTCCATCTTTCTTCTTCACAAATAACACTGGTGCACCCCAAGGTAATACACTTGGTCTAACGAGCCCCTTTGCTAGCAAATCCTCAAGATGCTCCTTCAACTGCTTCAACTCTTTCGAAGCCATATGGTACGGAGGGATAGATATAGGGTGGGTACCTGGAGCCAAGTCAATACAGAAATCAATATCACGGTCTGGCGGCATGCCTGAAGGTTAGAAGGAAACACATCGGCAAACTGTCAAACTACTGGCACTGAATCAATCGTCGGAGACTCTGCTGTAGTATTCCGAAAATAGGCTAGATAATCCAAACAACCCTTCTCGACCATATGTCAAGCCTTCAGAAAAGAGATAACCCGACTATTGTACTGACAGATGAACCCTTCTACTGCAATCTAGGCAACTCTGGCATTGTTAAGGTAACAGTCTTGGCATGGCAATCAAGGATGGCGTGATATGGGGATAACCTGTCCATGCACAGGATGACCTCAAAGTCGGTCATATCAAGTAACAGAAGATCCACTCTAGTCTTGTAACCATCTAATGTGACCACACAGGACCGATAGATTCCGATCCGCAACCACAAAATCGCCCACAAGAGTGGACACATAAATAGGAGTACCCAAGGACTCACGAGGAATATGCAGGAAATATGAATAGGTAGATCCTGGATCAAATGACACCGAAGCATCCCTACCGCAGACAGAAATAATACATGTGATCATGGCATTTAGGCCACTGCATCTAGTCTGGCCGGAAAAGCATAGAATCTAGCTGGAGCGCCGGCTAGCTGGCCTTCACCTGACTGAACAATAGCTGGCAGACCTCCCCCTGCCTGGCCTCCACCTCTAGGACGACCCTACCCGCCTGTCCCACACCTCTGAACGGTTGGACGGCTGGTGCTGCAATTATGGGCTGATGACCCTGCTGTACTGCCTTGCCCCAAAGTCTGGGACAAATTCTCTTCATGTGACCCGGATCTCCACACTCGTAGCAACCCCTCGGTACCATAGACTGTTGCCCCGGAGTCTGACGCTGATGGCCTGAATACCCACTAGAAGAACCCTGGATGGCTGGTGGGCTGTATGAACTCTCTCGCATGGCACTGAAATAGGCACTAGAAGAACCCTGATGAGCTCCTGGGTGGTAAGAACTCTATAGGGTTGCGCTGGAGTACCCCGAGGAGGTGGTGGAGCTGGATATGTGGGGCTTGCTAGGCTGACCCCTCCCAAGCTGACCTCTGCCCTTAGCCGAGGCACCTCTAAACTCTCCAGAGAAAAGGGTCCTCTTGTCCTACTGCGTCGGCTCCCTGCCCCTCTGGTGGTACCCCTCAATCCTCCGAGCAATCTCCACTACTAGCTGATAATCAGTACCCATCTCAACCTCCCGGGCCATACTAGCACGGAATACCAGGGTGAAACCCCATAACTAATCTCCACACTCTCTCTGCGCCAGTAGGAAGTATCATAAGTGCATGGCGAGACAACTCAGAGAATCTCGCCTCATAATCGGTCACTGACATCTGACCCTGCTCGAGCTGCTCAAACTGCACAGCAACTCTTCCCTCTAGGAGGGTGGAATATACCTATCCAAGAAGATCCACGTAAACTGGTCCCAAGTTATGGGAGGAGAGCCCGCTAGTCTGCCAAGAAGATAAGACTGCCACCATCTACGAGCCCTGCCCTCCAGCTGGAAAGTAGTGAAATCCACCCCACGGGACTCCAATATCCTCATGTTGTGCAGTCTGTCCCTGCACCTATCAATGAATCCCTGGGGATCCTCATGTCGCTCACCTCCGAAGAAAGGAGGGTGTAGCCTAGTCCATCTGTCCAAAAGCTTCTACGGCTCGCCGGCCACAGCTGGTCTAGGCTCAGGTATAGCCACTGCAACTGCTAGGCTCCGCACACGGGTAGTGTACCCGGAGTCTGATATGCTGCAGCTGCATGCCCAGGAGCCTGAGCAATAGGGGTCGGTGCTCCCCCTCCCGCCTGAGATGTGACTGGGACTGCTGGAAATAAACCAGCCTGAGTCATAGTGTCCATGAACCGCAGCATATGGCCCATGACCTCCTAAAAACCCCGTGCAGACATGAAATCTACCGGGATCGGCTCTATGGCAGGAACCTTGCCCTGCTCCTCAATGATGGGATCCTTCACTGGATGCGCTGGTGGTGCTACTGGGGCAGCTTTGGGACGTCCTCGTCCCCTACCTCGGGTCAGTGCCCTCCCCCGGCCTCTGCCTCAACCTCTAGAAACGGGGGGAGCAGCTCCTCCCGGGTCTGGAACGTCTGCCGTACGCGTCCTCACCATCTGTGAGAGAATGGAATTTAGTATACCATCAACTGCACGATAGGAGATGAATAAAGAGTAGTTTCCTAACACCCCATAGCCTCTCGAAGATAAGAAGGACGTCTCTACACTAATCCGCAAGACTCTACTAGGCCTGCCCATAAATTGTGAGACCTACATGAACCTAGTGCTCTGATACCATGTTGTCATGACCCAATTCCACTATAGGCCGTAATGGCACCCAACACCATTGTTAGGCAAGCCAACACTGATCAAACAAGTGGTTTCCCCTTTTAAAATAAATTATTAAGTGGATAAAATTTCCTCATTTGTAAAATTTTTTTAGAAATTTGCAAATGTAACAAAAGCCACGGAAGCAATGAGTACAAATCCTAATCATGTAAACAAATCCAAAATCATAAGTCTACTAGTGTGTGTGCCAAGACCTAGTGTCACAAGTATGTGGGCATTTTGTACAATATACAAAAGAATACATGTCTACTGTCTAAAAGGAAATAGATAGAAAAATATAACATAAAGAAGACTCCAACTGCTGCAGAACGGCTCAGAAGGCAGCTCACTGTGAAGTCTCGAGATGGGGATCAAATCTGCGCGCCGAACTGGTGACCAGATGCACCTGCCCCAAATCCTGTACAATTAAGTACAAAAGTGTAGCATGAGTACATAAAAATATGTATCCAGTAAGTATCTTGTCTAACCTGGAAGAAGTAGTGACGAGGGGTCGACTCTGACACTTACTAAGGGCCAACATCATGATAATGTGAAATTCTAATTAAGTATGGTATATAGAGATAACAATAAAAGTCAGAACAAGAAATAACTGAACAATTCTTTCACCATATTTAAGAACCCAAGTCACTTTCTTCTTTAAAAAACAAAAGATCCCTCAAACAATGAATTTAAGACAATTATAAAAGGGACTTCCAATTCTATTATTACGCAAGAACTCTACCGAGGACGTTCGGCCCAATCCAACATAAATGTAAACTGTGCACTGCCGAGGGTCGAACAGCGGGAACAATATATGCATCTATTAACATTACCGAGGCGAACGGTCGGCTCCATGAGAGTAGTGGAGAGAATTACCCGGCTCGCGGAATATACTTGTGACGCAGTCAAATATATATTTATCAATAAATCATAACCATTTCTTAATTCTTTTCAAAATAAAGACAATTCAACTTGAATCTTTTGAATTTTTAAAAATCCTCAACTTAGTTCCATTTGATACAATTAACAAATATAATCAAATAACGGTGTCCACAAAGCATGGTGTAAGCCTAAATCTACCAGGACATAACAGGAATAGTAGCTACGTATGGACTCTCGTCACTTTGTATGTACGTAGCCCCCACAATTAACAACACATATTACTTTAGTTCACCTATGGGGTAAATTCCCTCTTACAAGGTTAGGAAAGAGACATACCTCGTCTCAAAGCCTACTTCCCAATTCAAGAATGCGCTCAAACCTCCAAATTTGATGCCAAACGACTCGATACTAGTCAAACATTACATAAATTAATCAAACTATGCTCAAAAGATAATATCCCCACTATTAAAGTGATTTCCCAACCAAAAATGCAAGATTCTTAAAATTCACCCCGGGCCCACATGCCCGGATTACGGAAATTTTAGAAGAAAGTTGTTACCCATATCCTTAGGAACATAAATATATGATATTCACTAAGTTTCATTATCATTTTCATGGTAAAATCTAATTATTATTAAACCGTAGGTTTTTCATGTAAATCCATGATTTCTACCAATTTTCATGTTAAAATATACCCATAATCTAGGTATTAAACTCACATTAAGTAGAAATTACTTACCTCACAAATCTAGGCCGAAATCCCCTCCTTAAAAGCTCTCAAATCGCCCAACAATGGAAGAAAATGAGTCAAAATAGCCTAAGTCCCGTTTTATATGAACCCCCACTGCCCAGCGGCTTTCTCACCTGCGGTGCATTGGCCGCATCTGCGGTCCCGCACTGCGGCAAGACCTTCGCAGGTGTGCCTTTTCCTCATCTGGCCAGGCTCCGTATTCGGGGACACAAGGAGCCGCATCTGAGAGCCCTTTCTGCTCCTGCGACCATAGTGCTCGCACATGCGATCTCGCAGGTGCGTAAATTCCTCCGCACCTGTGATTCCTGGGCTTCCTTCACATTTTCACTTCTACGGCTCATGGATCGCACCTACGAGCTCGCACCTGTGGCTGGCCAAGTGCAGGTGCAGTTATGGCAGAACTGGAGCTTGAGCAGCTGCTCCCAACTTCTAACTTAGTCCGTGCCTCGTCCGACCGACACTCGGGGGCACCGGGGCCCCGACCAAACATACCCACAAGTTTGAAATCATAAAGCAGACTCCCTCAAACTCTCGGAACACCCGAAACAACATTAAAACTAAGAATTGCACCCTAAAACTTATTGATTCAAACTTATGTACTTCAAGTTCTTCTATTCGCTCAAAATGCGCCGAAACGTACTTAGACTACTCGGATTGATACCAAATTTTGTGTGCAAGTATTAAATGACATTACGGAAGCATTCTCGGTCTCAAATTTCCGTTTGGACCTCGATATCACAAAAACCCACTCCAAACCAAATTTAAAGAACTTCTAAAACCTTTAAAAACCAACTTTCACTATTAGGCGCCAAAACGCTCCCGGGTCATCCAAAACCCGATTCGGACATACACCCAACTCCAAAATCATCATACAAACCTATTGGAACCCTCAAATTCCAATTTCGAGGTTGTTTACTCAAAATGTTGACCGAAGTCAAACTTGGCTTTTTAAGCCAACCTTAAGGAACCAAGTGTTCCGATTTCAGCCCGAACCCTTCCAAGCCCCGAACTAACTATCCCCCGCAAGTCATAAAATAGTAAAAGCACATACGGGAAGTCTTATTTAGGGGAACGGGGTTCTAGAAAGCAAAATTACCGGTCGGGTCGTTACAATAGGGATTGCAATGGTCCACGTAGACCCCTCCAACCTTATGTCAAGTTGGGTAAGCCATTCCTTCATCATCTTCAGGTCGGCCGCATCAACGTCCAAACCCGACTCATAGCCTTCCTCAATGGCGCCTTTACTCTCTCGTTGGCCAGCAAGGAAGTATAAACAGCCGTTTGGGATGTCAATGCCTCCTATCGCCTCAAAGTATCGAGAACGTCAGCGTCCGGTCCTCCGAATCTCGAATCCCGACTCGATATCATCTCATATGATAATGGTCGTCGTCTCGGGCAGCGAAAAATCACTCGCCATTGAGTCGATGGCCCAGGCGACCCCCATCGCCAGCACCTACAGACCTCCTCGTACGAGGTATCAAATCTCCCTCTCCAGACACAAGTTCATCATTTCGTCTATGAGACGGTATAATGGAGAAGCTGAGGTTTCCGCAGCCGAAGCCACCACGACCAAGAAGGAGCAGATCCAAATGCTACAACAGAAGAGACTGGGGCACGTGCAGAAACAAATGCAGTTGATGAAGGGAGTGGGGCACGATAAGGGAGCAGCCACAGTCGATGAAAGGAATAAGGCACGAATAGAAGGGGTCGTGGTCGAGGATGGGGCGGAAGCCAAGGACGCAGCAACTTTTCTTTTTCGAAACGAGGGTGCGGGGGCTTTTGACCTCTTCGAAGATCCCCTGGCCGAAGATAAAAAAATCACAGGGAAAGGGGAAGATCAGCAAAGGTAAATAAAAAGCAAAAGAACTTACCAGCCAAAAGGAGACCAGGCCCAAACCTCTTGAGGAAGCCCGACCACTCACAGATCCCCACGATGTGAGACAGGATTTGACTTACCTGGCTAGAAATGTCCTCGACCAAAGGAGGAGGCGAGGTCTTGGCTGCATAAGAAAAGGACAAGAGGTCAAAGCCCAGAACCAAGCACGGAAAAAAAATTAGATACCTACATATAAGGAAATTAGGTACTTACGAGTGTAATTCGAAGCCTCAGGAAAACCGTCGACGTTGGCCACCACGTCCTGGGTTCTGACGAAGAAGAAGTTGAACCAAAATTGGCAGTTGGTTTTGTCATACATCTTTACCACCAAGAACTTGACTCCTAGGTGGCAAAGATTTAATATCGGCCCCCTATAAAAGCTAAGGGCGAACAGGTGTACAAGATGCCGAAGTGTGAGTTCCACCTCAGCTATCTCGACAAATTTGGCGGTCATCCTTACGAGTTTGTAAACGTACGCCGCAAACTGAGCTGGGTAAACACCATAATAATGACAAAATTCCTCCGCCAGTGGAAGGAGAGGAAGAGTGTAGCCGACGTGAAAGAGGTAGGCGTAAAAGGCGCAATACCTAAGATGGTGAACCTGCACCATATCCTATCCGGCCGGGATCAATTCGACGTGATCAGCAATACTGAACTTAGCCCTAAGTTCTCCCAATTCTTTCTCTGTCATTGATAAGTGGGTATTTTGACGGTTTATTATCACCTTTTAGCTTTTGTTTCAGTCAGAAAGTAATGAATTGTGTTCTTAGAACCAATGAAATTGTGCAAATTGCAGGAGTGCTGGAAGTTTGATCGCCCAAGATGAAATCCGACTCAAAAAGGAGTGTTCCAAAGCACAATGCAATAAAGCGCGCAGAAGCAAAAATGTGCGGTCCGCAGAAGAAATAGCGGTCCGAAGAATTCCATCTACGGTCGCAACCTACACAATAGAACCCAACATGATATTCATCAATGTGCGGACCGCAGATGAATTATGCGGCCGCAGAACTGGGCTTTCATTGACGATGAATTCCTCCGTCAACGGAAGGAGAGGAAGAGTGTAGCTAACATGAAAAGGGTAGGCGTAGAAGGCGCAATACCTAGGATGGTGAACCTGCACCGTATGCTATCCGGCCGGGATCAATTCGACGTGATGAGCAATACCAAACTTAGCCCTAAAGTTCTCCCAATTCTTTCTCTGTCATTGATTAGTGGGTATTTCCACTGTTTATTAGCACCTTTTAGCTTTTTTTTAGTCGGAAAGTAATGAATTGTGTTCTTAGAACCAATGAAATTGTGCAAATTAAGTAATGAATTGTGTTCTTAGAACCAATGAAATTGTGCAAATTGCAGGAGTGCTGGAAGTTTGGTCTCCCAAGATGTAATCCGACTCAAAAAGGAGTCTTCCGAAGCACAGTGCAATAAAGCACGCAGAAGCAAAAATGTGCGGTCCGCAGAAGGAATTCTGCTGCCGCAGAAGAAATACCGGACCGAAAAATTCCATCTGCGGCCGTAACCTATACAGTAGAACCCAACATGATATTCATCAATGTGCGGACCGCAGATAAATTGTGCGGCCGCAGAACTGGGCTTTTACTGACGAAGATGCAAAGTTCAGAGAATATGTTAGAAGACCAAGTCCTGAAGCCTTTGTGAAGTGCGGACCGCACAAGAATTGTGCGGCCGTAGTTCAGAAATGTGCGGCCATAGAATACTCCTTCCTACCAACTGAAGAAATCTGTGGACTGCACATGGAATTGTGCGGCTGCAGAACCTCCCGAGGGGCATTTTTGTCCGCAATTTTTGGCCCTGTATAAATAGAAGAGTTTCACAAATTTAGGTCAAGTTGGAACATACAAAGCTATTGCAGCCGTTTTTTTTTTACTATTTTAGGAAGTTTTAGTTCATTTGCGTGTTTTAACATTGGATTTCATCATTTTAATCTTCCATTATGAGTTCAATTAGCTTTTCTTCTTTATTTTCTTCAATTCCCATTATGAGTAGCTAGATTTTTACTAGGGTTGTGACCCAACCCTAGTGTGTAAACCTTATGGGTATTTAATTTAGTGCTTGTTTATGATTGGGTGTTGATTATTTAGCTTAGTTCATGCTTCAGTTATAGAATTAATGGTTGCAAACATTGATTCATGCCTATTTGACTTATTCTCTACTTGAGAAAGAGGGACCTAGTCTAGGATAACTTAGCTAACAAGGAATTGGGTTAATTGAGAAATTGATTAGCCTAATTAACGGGTCTAAACTAGAGATAGTAAGAACCCGACTTGAGCTCTTATCAACTATTTTGGTTGATACCCATATGGACATAAGAAAGCCAAATTGGACGAAATCACTCTCTAACCGAGAGGTATTGAGTGGGTAATGTAGAGTTGAGAGCTATAATACCCCCCCCCCCCCCCCCCC